>NC_090830.1:115008324-115290824 GCF_028021215.1 Eschrichtius robustus | reverse complement strand
ACACACACATACACACACGGACACACACACATACACTCACAGACACACACACATATACACACACAGACACACATACACACACATACACACACGGACACACACACACATACACTCACAGACACACACACATATACACACACAGACACACATACACACACATACACACACGGACACACACACACATACACTCACAGACACACACACATGTACACACACAGACACACATACACACACGGACACACACACACATACACTCACAGACACACACACATATACACACACAGACACACATACACACACGGACACACACACACATACACTCACAGACACACACACATATACACACACAGACACACATACACACACATACACACACGGACACACACACACACACTCACAGACACACACACATATACACACACAGACACACATACACACACATACACACACGGACACACACACACATACACTCACAGACACACACACACAGACACACACAGTCCATCACTCGATGGAGCATCTTCTTTTGTTTTCCCTCATTTTTGATCTATTTTGCACCTCCTTTCAGTGAAACTCAAAATCTAAAACGAGGCTTCCACTGCCTGCCTAAAAATGTTCGTCCCATCCAGTTTTCTCTAGGAGTCACAGAGTTCTTGGAGTGAAGGATTTGGGGCTTGGACATTTGAGGGGGTGGTCAGCACTGGAAAGGGAGGGGAAGATTTAGTGAGACCTCGATTTTCACGGAAAGAAGGTCCTAGAGATGCTTAATTTCTTGGAGATTCTCACTCCCACATTAGATAAGTCACTTTGGACAGAAATAGAATGTGGCTTTGATAAATTACTTATCTCTAATTACTCATCTCTAATGAGATTTGATTCTAAGTAATCTCAAACTCCAGCCCAAGTCCTGGTCATTTCAAGGCCCCTTTGGTATAATAAAAGGACAATTCAACTGAAGGATTCAGTGGGCCACTAAAGTTCCCTGTAAACAATAAGGACCCATAACACCTTCATCTTTCACCAGAAGTCTGGGATCTCCCCAGCGGACCGTGTACCGCAAGCACAGGAGGGACAGCACCTCAGCTCCGCGTCTTCACAGCCTCTGGAGAGCCGTCCTCATCTTCCCGGTCAGCAGTTGACCTCCCCCACGCATCCTCCCTCTACCGTTGACTGCACATCTGGACTCACCTGAATGAAGATATATTCATCCTGGACGACCAGGGAACTGATGTCGATGGAGCGGGCAAAAGGCCCACTCCGCGTAGTCTCAGCACATTCCTGGATCCTGCAGGTGAGGTAGTGAGCATCTGAAATGGGATGGCAGAGAGACACTTAGACACAAGGGGCAATGGTCACCAAACCTCTCAGCACACAAAGCCCTACTTCCTGGGGATCAGTGATGCAATGTAAAACAACCATGAGACTGCATTTTCTTGTCCAAAGAATCTGTAATAATTTTTTTAAAAAGAGGAATATCTAGTTCAGGAAAGGGAGTGGGGAAAGAGTTAATCTTATATCCTACCAGCCAAAGAGTAAACTGGTACAGACTTTTTATATTTTATTTTTTATTTTTTTTTAACATCTTTACTGGAGTATAATTGCTTTACAATGTTGTGTTAGTTTCTGCTATATAACAAAGTGAATCAGCTATATGTATACATATATCCCTATGTCCCCTCCCTCTTGAATCTCCCTCCCACCCTCCCTATCCCACTCCTCTAGGTGGTCACAAAGCACTGAGCTGATCTCCCTGTGCTATGCGGCTGCTTCCCACTAGCTATCTATTTTACATTCGGTAGTGTATATATGTCAATGCTACTCTCTTCGTCCCAGCTTACCCTTCCCCCTCCCCGTGTCCTCAAGTCCATTCTCTACGTCTGCATCTTTATTCCTGGTACAGATTTTTGAAGGAACAAATTTGAAATATCTATCAGAATTTTAAATGTACATATCTTTTTACCAGCAATTCTAATTCAAGGGGCGTTTTCTGGAGAAATACTCATATATTTTCACAAAGAGGCAAGGGCAAAAATGTTCATTGTGGCATTATTCATAGCAGTGAAAAACCAGAAACTGGCTAAATGTCCATGAATTAAAGAACATTTAAATAAACAAACGTACACATATAACAAAGCACCATGTTGTGAATAGAAGAATTAGGTAGATACATCTGCATCAGGTGCTGATTTCCCCAAGGTGCATTGTTCTGAGACCTTTTAAAAAATTATTTAGTATCATGTATGGCACGATCCAATTTATAAAAAAACAAAAAACAAAAACAAAGAACAATGTCTTTATAAATACAGGTTTGTGCCATAACTGCATAGGAAAAAAAGTTCTAAAAGACATCTATATAAATTAGCTATGAGTACTTTGGGGGAAAGGGATGGACTTAAGGAGAGTAGAAGCGGGGCCTTTGCTTTTTATATTATATACGTCTTTCTTGTGTTTACAATAAGAATGTACTTACTTATTATAAGTAAAACCTGTATAATTACTTGTAAAATTTTCTAAAGATCTCAGCAGCTGAACCTTCCTCAACTAACCCCGCAAAATTATGGCAGCAGCTGTAGCTGAATGAGAAATCCTCGAGCCTCAGCATTCTGATCATGACGACAGGGTCACCCGAGGAAGACAATCCATTCAGCTTTTTGTTCCCCAAGGAAAAACCACATGTGAATCTCTATAAAGAAACCTCTGTATACACTTGCTTTAAAAATGTGTATTGTTTATTTAATGGTATTTAAAAATAATAAATGGGTCAAAGTGAAAAATAGAGGTCATTTTAGGATTAAAAGCAAAGACGCCTTTGTTATCATCTAAAATGACATGCATTACTACATACATCTAATGCGCTTGCCCACTTAAATATGTGCACAGATGTGAGTACGTTTCGGAGGCTACACTGGAAGGGGTGGTAAGCGGCAGAGATAAATAAAGGCAAAAGTTTAAATAAAAATTTATAACAACTGAGTGTAAAACAAGGGTACTTTAAATTTTCCCTGATTATTGATCTTTAATTAATTGATTGATTGATCGATCCAGAAAGTATTTCTTGTGTGCATATAATGTATTGGGTATTATTTAAGTACCAGGAATATGGCAGTGCATGAGACAGAGATTTTCTATTGTGAAAGGCCCTGCTGTCTAGGAAGGGGTTCACTCATATAATTTTTAGCTAGCTATTACACACATTTATGAATAAACAAAACGCTAATTTAACAAAGAAACATGCTTTGGTAGGAAATGAATTCATTATGTGCTATAGCCCTACTTTTCAAATGTCTGTATCTGGGCAAAGCCAATTTGCTCTGGTGCCCTTCCTCCAGACACGTCAAACACTAATCTCATTCTCTCCATCAGCGGTCTCATCATCTGCCCAGTAGCTCAAGCCTCTTCACTTTTCTTTCCTCCACATGCCATGCAATCCAGCTGGTTCCCAGCCTTGAAAACTCTGCCTCTGAAGTGCTTCCAGCCTCTCTCTTCTCTCCACAACCCCTGCCACTTGCCTGGAAAAGGCCTTCCCATCTGTGTTGCCTGCTGCGTCCATTTCACAACTGGTGCTCAGGTGCAGGATGGAGTGCAAGCTGGGTGGCCCCGAGGCAAGGAGCCAGCGTCACCTCTCAAACCTAACCTCAGCTAATCCCTCTCGGCTTCAAAGTCACCCACAGTTCTGAGTGCCCGGGGACAAAGCCCAAATATTCTTCTGTAAAATAGAAGGCCTTTTACAACTAGCCTAATGAAGTCAAATGTCTCAGGGGCCAGGCAAATAATGTATAAGAGGAAACTGAGCTGGGGTAAGACGATGGATGGCAGCGGGCGCATGGTCTCAGCGTCAGGGGTCACTGAGGAACGGCTGGGACTGCAGGAAAATGGCCAACACTTACCTCTTCACGGGGAGCTGCCTCTCAGCATCAGTCATCACTGAGATGCAGGAATAAGAAGTTCTGAGTTTCTACATAAAGCTAAATGGCCCAGTTTTTTTAATGTGACATTTCTTAATGTGTAAAAAATGGACAGCTAATTTAAATTTAAAATATGGTGCAGGCCAAACAGTATTAGGCCAAACAAAACAAGCCTACAGTCCACCAAGAGCCATTCATTTCGTATCTCGACTCTGTAAGTTGGTCCCTACCTACCTCTCCAGGGAATAGACTGTGCCCTGTCCCCATGTTCCCTGACCTGTTGGCAAGACCACCTTGTTCCCCATTCTGTGAGTACCGCCTGCGGACCCCTCCCTTTTGTCTCTGTCCACAGAGAAAGCCGAGAATGGCCTGGCTTTCCACGTCTGGCTGAGAGGCCAAGGGAAGGCAAGGCTTTCCACATCTGGCTGAGAGGCCAAGGACACTAGAAGCGCTTTGGAGCACCAGGCATAGTCTTGGTCCCCCCCGCCAGCCTGAGTAATTTGCTCCTAGCATAAAGCACTAAAACCCAGTGAAACGCTGCAGTGAAGACATGTAAAGAAACCACAAGGGTTGACTTGACGACCTGCTTCTTTCTCGCCAGCGAGTGTCTTGGAAAGCCCCTTGTACTGGTAATCAAAGGTGTGCACAGGAGGATGTCTGCTTATCCCTCCCACGGGCTCATTTCTCTCCTGTCTATTTACTATTTACTCCCATACTTGGACACTTTGAAAAAAGAATCAAGCGTACTTGAGGCCACCCCACACAAAACCGAAACCTACCTAAACTGTGGCCCCTGGTAGGTGAGCTATTGGGCCACACTCATCCTCCTTCTTGGCTCCCCTGCTGCTTGCCACTGCCCAGCATGGAAAAAAAGGTCCAATTTAACAGGAAAGCAGCACTAAAATTGCGTTTGGGAAATCCACTTAAAATTCAGGGGCCTTGTAGTCTGTAGCCGGACTAATATATCAGAAGTCTCAATGCTTTTATTTTTCTAAACACAGAGATACCCACTGCCTGGTGAGAACCCCAAGTAGGGGCCTGGGGAGAGGAACATGTCAGGCAGGCCAGGCTACCAGGTGGAAGTGACCGAGGGTGTCACAGGGGACTGGGGATGTCAAAGGAGAGCAGGAATCACCACTTCGCTCAAGCCTCCAACTTGCAAAAGGTCTTAAATTTGGACTTTGGACATTATCTCCAAGTGAGGCTGAATACAGTCATAAGGATTCTATGATGAAACTGAAAGCACATATTTATCATATAACATGAAATCCCCAAATAGGCTTCTAAACAACTGTGGTCTTGTTTGTTTGTGTGTGTGTTTGTTTTAATAACACAAGATGCCCGATAAAAAGGAAGAAAAGCGGTCCAGACTTCTCAAGCATATTGTGGTGTGTGAGAGAAAGGCTTCTGAAGGTAGAAAGTGCGAAGTTCAGATCCTGAACTTGCTGCTTGCTGATTGCCCCGGGCTAAGCAGCAGTTCCGCTTTTCATCTGTGAGGTACAAACAAAGTAAGTGTTTGCCTCTCCGGACCGTCGTCAGGATTAAATAAGATTATGTATGAAAAAGGTCAGTACGTTGTTGAATACATTTTAAAGGATCAACAAATGCTAGTTCTTTTTAATCATAAAGAGAGAAGGAAGGAGATTTAACACTCAGCATCCTTCTTACGTACAATTAACAAGTAATGTTCTGTTTTACTGTGGAGAATCGAAGGATCATGACAGCACAGGTCCTGCTAGTGAAGCCATATTCTGGATTGACGTCACTGTTTACTGTCTCTAAATGCTATAGGTGTTCAGACAAGAAAAAGCACATCGGAGCTGGAATAATTAAGGAGGACTTGAAGGGGGAGACAGTGCTTGTGTTTAGCATGGATGGAGAAGTGTTCTGTGGGAGAAGGGGATTTCTAAAAAAGGGAGTGAAAACTGCATGTGGACGTTTAGGTAGGGAAAGCCCACTGAAGGCACTGTATAACTACACGATAACGGGTGGACATGGATTAATCTTTATTCTAGAACTGCTATTTCCCATCCTTTCCTTCAAAACATCCTCAAACGGAAAACTAGAAAGACCAAACTGAATGAAGATCTCATTAGGATACCCTTATGGGAAAACAAGAGAGGGATTCCCCAAATGGTTAAGAGTCACATCATCCTCATAATTAATGTATTTCTAAATATCAAATGTATTTCTAAGAGCTGGTGCGGTCACTTACAAAAACTAAAAGTCAAAAGCTTTGTTCCCTGTGAATAGAGAGACCTGCTCTATAACTCTATCAGTACCAGGCCCTATTTCAACTAGCTGTACTGCTAGCAAGACTTTAGGGAAGGTGGTACCATTGCACCACTGCGTCCGGCCTCATGCCTCCTCATCTTACAGATGGTGGACCAAGGGTCTCATATGGTGAGAAGGGGTGACCTTAGACTGACTGATTAATTTCTTTTGTATTGGGTCAAGGTGTATAGAGAAGCTGCATGCATCAGACACTCCCTGAGGTTCCAGAAAGCAGAGAACATAAAACGGGTTCTTGCCCTCAGAAGAATCCCAGGCCAGTGATAGAGACGGGATATTCGCAAGTGAACGTGCCTTGGGATCTGTGCTGGATCTGAGAACTGAGGAATGTGGAAAGAGCACAAAGCAGATAACCCAACATCCTTAGTCTTATCTTCCTAAGAGGCTGCTTTTCCACCAGCAGTTTTGTTAAGGCAAGCTTCTCATCCATCTATAGCAATGAGTTTCACCGTGAACTCCACCATTTCTCACTCTGTCAAACCATTCCAAAAGGATCACCTCCTTAGAAACCTGGATAAAGTCTTAGTCATCTTTCTTTCTCTCCTCGCACTGACTTTATAAAGCTTCAGTAAATGCAAGTTAAGCTGAACTGAATTACATTAAAAGCCGATACATTTGTGCTATATTCTGACCTGTGATTATGTTTTGCCTTTAAGATCATTAAATAATCAAACTATCCTAAACGTCATGCCTCTTGCCATCTCAGAGAAAAAAACTTTCCATGATTCGCTCAACTTCCATCCCTTTGGGTAATATTGTCAAAATTGAAAAAGTGAATTAAAATTGTGAACAAAAAGCAAATTCAGCTCTTCAGGTCTTTTCTTAGAGAAATACCCGGGAGCTATTTATTTTAGATAACAACATTAACTCTCAAATGCAAATAAGTGAAATCGAGCAGATTCCAAGAAACTCTGAAAAGTTATTTAGCTTCCAAAAGCCTCCTTTTCCTTGACTGGGGAGTGAGGCTAAACTATTTGTAGGCATAGGGCAAAACAAAGGATGTTGACGTTGTTCCAAATGCCTAACACAGCACCTGAGACAAGGTAGGTAATAAAAATCAGCAAAACAAGAAAAGGTAGCTACTATTCCTTCCTACTGTGCTTATGGGTTTAGAGTTTTTGTGAAACTTCTTTTTGCTCACAGGAGAATTCTAGTGTCTTTTCCTTCTAGGAAAGAAGGGGGATCTGGCAGAGTTATAGACATTTAGAAACCACAGCGATCCTGAATACCTTAGGATTCCTGATACTCCTCAGGGTTCTGGGATTTGAACCCAGGCGACTTGACACCAGAACCAGTGACCCTAATCCTTATGTATTTGAACCATGGAAGGAAAATCAGGCTGAGAATCAGACCAGAATCTACATTCTGGTTCAGTCCCTGTCACTGACTATCTATGTGACCTTGGGAAAATTGTTACACATTTTGGTGCTTTTTGGAGAGTGATACAATTTGAAAATTTCTAATCCATTCCAACCATTTTTTAAAATTCTGAGATCCTTTATCAAAAACAATCCTATATTCTCAATATATCAAGTAGATTTTAGTGTCTAAATGAACAGAAGGCTTGTAATCCTATTGGTTTAGCTCCCCCTTATCCTCTTCTTGGCCTCTGAGTTCTTAGAATACTGCTGGATCTCTGAGTTACACGGTTTATAACCATTGAACTAGTCAGTAACCCGAAGTTCTTTAAGAGCCATTATTCTATGTGTCTAGAACCTACAGTTTAGACTTCAGGGCTAATAGTTTTGCCTTGTGTGCCAAGCCCATTTGATTACTAATGACTTCCTGGAATGCTCTGTTAAGATGTATTGGGCTTTATCTTGGCTAAGTGAGAAAGTGCACTAATTGATGAAGAGGTGATAATAGTACCAGGACAAGGAATGATAGTATATGTGCTGTGGGTTTTGATTCTAGAAATTTCAAGTCTAGATGTCTAAAAACTTTCAGCTCATGTCAAGTTTCGCTTATTACAGTGTCCTACAAGGCCCCCATACAGCTTATGCTTGAACATTTCCAATAAAGAGGAATCAACTACTTAACAAAGCAGTCTGTATCATTTTGGGGTCCTCTTAATTGTTCCTCCTTTGTTCACTGAACTGAAACCTGCCTCACTGTAAATTTTACTCTACAATAAGACCTTTGTTATCCAATTGATGAAAAAAATTACAAAAATACCTCATATTTGTGTATTCAAACATGTGAAGCACTAGAAGATTCACAGAAAGTTTAAAAAAAAATTGTCCAGGGTCAAACAGGCTCTAATTGACAGAGTTAATTCTCCAACTTAACTCTTAGGGCACCAAGTTAATACTCTTTCTATTGACACTCAATTGTCTCTTGGATGGAGAAGGGGTGTGTGTGTGACTGAGTAACTGAGTGAAAGAGAGACAGAGAGAGAGAGAGAGGGAGGGAGAGAGAACATGAATATGAATATAAATATGAATATTCACAGGGGACATTGCGACATTCAGACAGAGATGATTTCCAGAAGAGAATGGGAGAAAAAGCCATCTGAATCCTGAATCTCATGGCAGAAACAGGTTTCACACTGTTATTAACCAAATTGGTTGGCTTTGCCCTGTTTAAACCATGCCAAGGCAAGAGATAATTCAATGGTTTTAGTTTAATCTGGAAGTCTGACTCCCAAAGAGGAGGACCAGGACTGGGGAAGAGTGGAGATGCTTACATCGAAACAAGAAAAGGGACCTGTTTATGTTGGGTTTGCTCCAGAGTGTGGGAGCCAGGTTTAGAGACAGGACTGTCAATGCCACACCACGTACTGAAGAGCCACATGCCATATGCTGCTGCACCTGCAGCCCCTCAGTCTAGGGCAGTCCTGTGCAATGGAGCTACCAATGACCTTTTAAATTTCCCAGCAGCCATACTTAAAAGG
Source organism: Eschrichtius robustus (assembly GCF_028021215.1). Taxonomy (NCBI): domain Eukaryota; kingdom Metazoa; phylum Chordata; class Mammalia; order Artiodactyla; family Eschrichtiidae; genus Eschrichtius; species Eschrichtius robustus. The sequence continues at coordinate 115,281,734 of NC_090830.1, read as the reverse complement.
TAAACAGAAAAGTGTACATTTAACATATTTGATTTGACCCAAAATATTATGATCTCATCATGAAACTAATGTAAAAATTACGAATGGGCTATTTTCTATCATTTTATTCATAGTAAGTCTTTGAAATCTGGTGTGTATTCCACACATACGGCACACATCAATTTGGACATCACATTTCAAGTGCTCAGTAACCATGTGTAACTGAATGGCTACCATATTGGACAGTACAAGTCTAGCATAACTTTCTCACTCTTCTTTTCTACCATCCCCTTGGGAAAATCCAACTCATCTCCCAAGGCGAAACTTAACCATGGGCTCTTCAGTGCAGCCTTCAGTCGCTCCTCAGCGATTGGGCTACCCTGCCTTTTGGTTCGCACAGATAGCACTTTCTTCATGAGACAAAACAGAGTCCCCATGGCCTTCAGCACATTATATTGCTGTAATAATCTGTGTACTTATCTGCCTCTGCTACTCAATGCTGATTGTGTCCTATTTACCCACACACCCTCCACAGCTTCGTGCAGTGCAGTGCTGATCAAAGCGGGGTCTACTGGCCAGCAGCATCAGCTGGGAGCTTGTCAGAAATACGGAAGGTGTGTTTTAAAAAGCTCTCCAGATGGTTCATTTGTAGTTAATGTTGGAGAAGCTCAGATCTAGTGCAGTGGTTCTCAACCCCACATGTACTTCAAAATCATTAGGACAATTTTATACAGGGCAATGCCCATGACCTTCCCCTGGAGAATCTTCTTTCATTGATCTGTGGTGGGACCAGGTGAGTATGTATGTATGTATGTGTGTGTGTGTGTGTGTGTGTGGCAATTTTAATGCTAGGTTTTGAGAACCTCTTGCCTTCTACACATGGAAAGGGCTCTATCACAGTGGAGTGAATTATGAGTGGGTCAATAAATAAAGGTAACACAAATTTCTATATTTCTGCCATACTCTGGGAAGTACATAGAGCAACATTTAATTGTTTTTTCATAGGCATATCCTGTTTCCATCCCCTGAAGATCTTTACAAAGCTCATACTATTCCTGCTAATATTTAAGAAGTTCTCTCATCCATGATCTTAGACATTTGAAAGTTATCTTGATGTGGAGAGCACTTTATAACGAATTGTGACTTGTTGATTTTTAGAAGGGAAAGAAAGACACATTTGCTCTCTTTATACGTTCTTCTCACCTGCATTCCTGTGACAGCCCAGGTGCTACGGACCAGGGTAATTCCCGACTCCAATACCAAGGCTCCTTGTTCATGCTTACTGAGGGTATAACTGTCCCCGAGCTGTGACTCCAGCACCACATGAGGTAAGGGATCCACACAGCAGTGTTCCTGAATAGCACCTGGATCAAAATCACGCTGGGAGTGTGCTTAACAATATGGAGACTCCCAGGTCCTGTACCAGACCACCTAAACCAAAACCTCTGAGGTGGACCCCAGGAATCTGTAGTGGAACCAACTCACCAGAGGATGATCATGAATGCTACTGGTTGAGCAAAATGGCCATGAGAACTGTGGTGCAGGAAGATGCAGAGAAATGGAATTTTACTGCTCAAGACCCCTTTGATGATAATTTTCAAAATAGCAGTTAGCAAATCTATAACACAGGGTAAAGGGTCTGAAATGGGCTGATTAAGGAATAGACTCTTGAACATGCCAGAAAAAGTGGAATAATGAAGGAAAGTCTGAGGAAGGAAAAATAATTATCTAAGATCCATTATTTCTCCTGATTTAAGATTCTTAGAGAATTTTGTTATTGTTCTTTTAAACATATGAGTCACAAAACAAAAGGACTCAAAGGATCTAGGTATTACTTACTCCAAATATAGCAAATACTTGTGTTTACTTGTCATCTTTATATTTTCCTTGGTAAATGTTCTGTTCAAACTTTTTCCTATATATATATTTTTTAATGGGGTTGTTTCTTATTCCTATGCTTTAAAGGTTCTTTATGTGTTCTGGCTATAAGTCCTCTGTTAGTTATATGATCTGCAAATAGTTTCTCCCACTGTCTTTATTGTGTCTTCTGAAGAACAAAATTTTGATGAAGTCCAATTTATGGATTCTTTATTTTATCAATTTTGCTCTTGGTGTCAATTTAAAGTCACAAATATTTTCTCCTATAGTTTCTTCCAAAAGTTTTATAATTTTATATTTTACATTTAGAAATGTGATCCATTTTGAGTTACATTTTGTATAAGTTGTAAATCATAGGTTGAAGTTCATTTTCCCCATATGGCTGCCCAATTTTTTCCAACGCCATTCATTAAAAATAATCATCCTCTCTCCACTGAATGTTTTGTATCCAACAACCCTGCTCTACTTACATATTTGTTCTAGCAGCTTGTTTTGTAGATTCCTTGTGATAGTCTACATAGAGAATCACGTCAACGAGAATAATGACAGTTTTATTTTTTTCCTTTGTAATCTGTATGAATTGCATTTCATTTTTCTTCCTTTATTGCACTGACTAGGACTTCCAGCATCATGTTGAAAAGGCGTGTTAAGAGTAAACATCCCATATATACACTAATATGTGTAAAATGGACAACTAATAAGAACCTGCTGTATAAAAAAATAAATAAAATAAAATTCAAAAGTTCAAAAAAAAAAAAAAAAAAGAGTAAACATCCCTTCCTTTTTCCTGCCCTTAGCGGGAAAGCATTCAGTATCTCATCATTAAATATGATGTTAGTTGTGGGTCTTTTGTACTTGTTCTTTATCAGAAGTTCTCCTCTATTTGTAGTGTGTTGAGAGTTTTGTGTTCTAGTTTTTATTCTATCACTAGGCTATCTGTGTGAATTTGGGCAAATTCAAGTCCAAGCTACCACATCAGGGGAAAAAAAAAGGAAATAAAATATATGTTGTGCCCTTTTGTGATGATCAAAAAGATAGAGATGTATGTGTATGTGTGAGTGTGTGAGTGTAAGAAAGCATTCACTACATACCAAAGAAGAAAGGAGTCATACATTTCATTAGGGTATGTAAAATAAAACATCCCCGGTTAGTTCAGTCTTGTTATGTGCACTTTCTAAATAAAGGGGGGTTACAGCCAATTCACTAGGTTGAAAGAAGATACTTTGAAGTATTGAAAAACTCATTTTAACAAACCTAAAAAATGACACAGAATTAATATATACTATACTTTAACCTAAGTGTGGCATATGACATTTATCCCTGTTATATTTCTGTCTGCTTTTTTCAATTCTTGACAATAGGTCAGGAACTTTTCTATGTGTTTTGCATTTTTAATCTCATAAAATTTCACAGCAGTTCTGTACCACAGGCCTTATCCCAATGTGGACCAGAATTCTTGAACTTTCAGAAAGTAAGTTTGAGCTTTATGTAAGAAATTACCTTAAAAAAAAAAAAAAAGGAGCTGTCCAGCAGTAGAAAAGGATATGTCTTAAGCCTGAGCTCATGAAACCTGAGGACACACTATAAGAGATTCTGGGGGAAGGGATTCCTACACTAGGTAGGAGGTCAGACAGGCATATAAAGTGTCCTCCAACTCGAAAATATTACAACCACCAGAGATCACATATACAGCTTAAACATGTTGGGGATTCCCTGGTGGCGCAGTGGTTGAGAATCTGCCTGCTAATGCAGGGGACACGGGTTCGAGCCCTGGTCCGGGAAGATCCCACATGCCGCGGAGCAACTGGGCCCGTGAGCCACAACTACTGAGCCTGCGCACCTGGAGCCTGTGCTCTGCAACAAGAGAGGCCACGATAGTGAGAAGCCCGCGCACTGCGATGAAGAGTGGCCCCCGCTTGCCGCAACTAGAGAAAGTCCTCGCGCAGAAACGAAGACCCAACACAGCCAAAAATTAAAAAAAAAAAAAAAAGTTGACATGACAAGCAAAGCCAAGGCAGGGGTTGTCCTGAACACTTGTCTGTGGGTCATCTTCTGAGAGCTGCTGTCTGCTCCCCTCCTGCTTTTCTGCTACGCTCCTTCAAACCCCTCCATCCCACTCGTCCTCCAATTTCCCATTTTTTTTTTTTTCTCAGCACTAAGAGTAATTTCGAATTTAGGCTTCACCATGCTTACGATCAGTGAATTTGAATATGTGGCATTACCTCCCTAGATGTTATATAACTCTTCTGTTAAAAAAAAAAAAAAAAAGTAAAAATAGTGTGGGTCATCCCTCATCCCTGGCTGTATCAGAGAAAGAAAGAAAGAAAGAAAGAAAGAGAGAGAGAGAGAAAGAGAGAGAGAAAGAAAGAAAGGAAGGAAGGAAGGAAGGAAGGAAGGAAGGAAGGAAGGAAGGAAGGAAGGAAGGAAGGAAGGAAGAAAGAAAGAAGGAGGGAAGGGAGGAAGGAGGGAAGGGAGGAAGGAAGGAAGGAAGGAACTCAGCAGAGTGCCAGGCATATAGTAACAAGTGTCAATTGCCTTCTAACTCTTTTAAAAATAAAAATAAAGCAAATAAAATATATTCCCCAAAGTGCATGTTTCTAGCATACATCTGAGTTTGGCTTCAAAAGCAGTAGATTTCCCATGGACAAAGCACAAGCGCACCCAATACCTGCATCCAGGTCAAAAAGAATCTCCTTATGTTTGTACATTCAACCCATAACCCTATGAGGTGGGCAGGGCAAGGATGAGTATCCTCAGATAGTAGGAAACCAGAGCACAGAGAGGTTAGGGGGTCTCATGGTCTCATGGCTAGTGGGTGGCAGGACCCAGGACCTCAACTCACAGTCCGGTGCTTTGATCTGCTGCACCCCTAAGGTCACTATTATTTCCATGGATTATTTGGCTCTATTTGTGATCTAGAATATGCTAATTATATTTTCATATATTTTTCAGATTTCATATATATATTTTCACATATTTAAGTTGATTTTATCTTTCTTGGACAGGGAAGAGCCCTATAGATACTTGAGTTGGTGCAAAATGATACTTTATCAGTCAAATTCTGTTCAAGATGTAGACAGGTGTACGACGTACAAAGGGGTCACATGTTTGAAATCTTGGATTCCATGGCTGATTTGCGGGGCCAACAGAGGTCTTGCTCACCACTGTATCTCCAGGGCTAAGAATCTTGCCTGGCACACAGTAGGCCATCCCTAAATATTTGCTGAATGAATGAACAAACAATTCTGGAAATAGTTTGTCCAGTTACTTTTTTTTTTTTGTAATCTTGACTATATAAAGGTTTATTTTTTTAAAGCTGGCATCATCTTATTCACCATGTGAATGCAAAATACCACGATGAGCTATGGCCATCCCTATTTGAATTACACTGAAGATGCCAGGAAATGACTAACAGGAGCCTCAAAATTGGTCACATTAACTCCCATCCCCAGAAAATTCATTCCTGAGGGTTTATTTCAATGAAACGTCTCCCTTGGGACTGGAGGCCTCTCCCCTACTCTAGGAAATAAGAGGCACAGGGCAGTAAGGGAGCTCAGGGCTTTTCATCTTCCCAAGCCATTAAAATGCAAATTGCGAGAGGAGGGAGACCTGCAGGCAGATCTCCCGGGGCCCAGCCTGGTGGCCTCAGCACTCACATCCATCAGCTGTCCGCACTTCCATGTGCACCAAGTCCGCCTCCTTATCCAATCCGGCCACCGACCTGGGGAAGGAAAGGAGAGTCAGAAGCTCAGTGACTGTGAGGATGGCAGACAACAAAGTGGGGAACCATTCAGAGTTATTCCTCAGAAAGCCACTTTCTCAAGACGGCCTGTCTTGCACTGTGGGGGCCCACAGAATATGGCGACTTGCAGCCCCTGCAGGGTGGCTCTCTCTAGCAGCTGTCACCTATAATGGTCACAGCTCATGTGTCTTGGAGCAGTGTCAGGGAGTCAGTAACTCGCAAAAAAACATAAAGGAGCACAGAGTAATGTACTCCATAGTAAAGCTGGTCTAAACCTCTGTCCTTAACCCTTCCCCACCTCATACCTTCCACCTCCCCAGTCTTGTCACACCTGGTTATTTCCACCACTTCCTTCCCCTCTGCCCTCCCACTTGGGGTGTGCTACTCCCTACCATGTTCTGCCCCTGGGGAAGGTGGTTTAGCCTCCGTTCTGGCTATCTGCTTCCAGACACTCCTACCCTCCTGAGTTTGGACCTATCTGCCCTTCCTTACCTCTGCCTTGTGAACAATAAATGTTTGGTGACAAACATTCAAAATCTGGTCTAACAGGAACACAATTCTGGTGATAGGAGTGGAAAACCTTAAAGGTCGATGGCCAATAGTCAGAAAAAGGAAGGCTGAGAATCCTGACAAACTAATTCCTGTGGGCCTCCAACCTCCCACACATAAAGTGCAGTCAGCCACCTCCTGCATGAGACATCCAGGCCAGAGTAAGACCCAGAAAGTCAGTTAAAAAGGGCAACACAGACATTAAAACATTCATGCACTAAAGACATCACATAATCCACCCTCTCCAGCAAGCTTGGACTCACAGTCTTTTTACTTTTAAATTTCATTCTAAGATTGGTTTTCTGGTTTTACAGTCCTCAATAGGGAAGAGGCAGCAAGTTAGAAAGGAAAAGGAGAATTTAAAACAATGAGAATCAAGGTACCCAGATAGCAAGACAAATTGAAAACTTATGAAAAACAGACCGAAGAACTCAAAACCCAATCTTCCACATCATAAATCTACTGCGCTTCTTCTGATCCTGAGGCCATAGCTGTTATTATAGCACGGTTCAGTATCCGACATCTCTGCTGAGGGGCTGAAGGCAGAGAACGGGAAGCAGGAGGCTAATGATATCAGTTTACTCTAAGAAAATAGGGTTGCAAATGACCTATGTTAGGAAAAATGAAATGATTTTTATTTGTTAATGATTGTTGTCTTGAATGGCTAAATTTCAGTTACTTTAAAAGTTCATTTATGTAAAATACTTCTTTCCCCCAAAAATACTGAATAAAAGAAGTTTTACTCTAATGCTGTATTTTTTCCCAGTGATCACTGATACACTATCTTTTAATTTTTCCTCACCTCATTTGATGCCTAATGTAAGGAGAACAGGTATCATTAGTTATATTTGACTGACTGGGAAACTGTGGCATGTACTGGGAAATGGATATGTATCTAAGATGACACAGGGACGAGGCCAGAACTAGAGAGACTGACTGACTGACTGACTGAGACTTCTCCATCGAGAGCAGCTCCCAGCCTTCTTGGCTCTTCTCCCGTCTGCTTGCAATGTCCTTTAGATGCAACTCTCTCCCTGCCCCTTTCCTTCTCCAGCTACCTCTCCCCTTTCCTTCAGTGCTCAGTTGGTCTCATCCCTCCAGCAGCCCATCCATCCCTCATCTCACTGAAGAACCTTTATCTGCTTCCATAGCATCCTAACCTTGGTGGTTCTCAAACTTGGCTGCTCACGAGAGCCACTGGGGGAGCCGAGAAACATCCAGATGCCTGGGCCCCTCCCCAAAGCAATGAAATCAAAACTTTTGGGATAAGCTCAAGGCATCCGTATTTTTTTTTTTAATTTAAATTTATTTAATTTATTTATTTTTTTTGGCTGCGTTGGGTCTTTGTTGCTGTGCGCGGGCTTTCTCTAGTTGCGGTGAGCGGGAGCTACTCTTCGTTGCGGTGCACGGGCTTCTCACTGCGGTGGCTTCTCTTGTTGCGGAGCACGGGCTCTAGGCGCGCAGGCTTCAGGAGTTGTGGCTCGCAGGCTGTGGAGTGCAGGCTCAGTAGTTGTGGCGCACGGGCTTAGTTGTTCCGCGGCAGGTGGGATTTTCCCGGACCAGGGCTCGAACCCGTGTCCACTGCATTGGCAGGCGGATTCTTAACCACTGCGCCACCAGGGAAGCCCTGGCATCCGTATTTTTGAAAGCTCCCAGGTGATTTCCATGCACAGCCAAGTCTTAGAACCACTGCTTTGCATGACTCAATCAGGTCGCATGTAATTGCACTTCTGTGAATTCTGTACTTGGATATAAACTTTAAAGAAGTAGGATTCTGTCTATTTATCTTTGAATCCTTGGCACCTAAGTGCCTAGTATATATTAGGTGCTACTGATGTATTTACTGAATTAATGAACAACCCAATCTGCCCATGACAATGACAAAATTCCGATGTGAAACTCACTTGAGGTCAGACACACAGAAGGGCCTATATGGACACCTCTGTTCCTCAGCCTCCCTGTTTCTTTATAAGCAAGTTGGTATTCTTAGAACTAGAGGCCTCTCAGGTATTATTCTTCTATCCTCCCCCAAGGTCAATGGCCGGGTAGGATAGTCAGAATTGGAACCATAATGACAGTCTAACTACGGGCATCAAGCACTACGTTCTTTAACAAAAGAAAAGTCCTTGCCTCTTAGGAGCTTGAAACAAGGCAAACAACACCAATAAAACAAGCACAGAAACTTCTCCTTCATCCAGGATTGCTCACTCCTTTCCACCTATCTAAATCTTATACACCTTTTAAGGTTAAAACCAAGAATCAAGTCCTCCTGGAAGTCTTCCTTGATTACTCTAGCTCTCCCCCCCTTTGAACTTCTAGAGAGTTCGGAATCAAGATTAAACATCCTCTAGCACTTGTATTGTTATTAAGTTGTGTGTTTGTTTCTCTGGAGTTGGTCTTGGCTCCCGAGAGTGGACACCTGTGGTCGTGGTTGGCTTAGTACCCCTACAACCCTTCCATCCTTTGCAGAACTGTTCTACCCAACTCACGCCATGTGCTTTGTCCAGGGTGGTCAATCCCAGGAGCCCATCCCTCTGAACCCCCAGGATGGTGCATGATCCAGTGTGATCATGAGACATCTTGGCTGTGGTGGTCAGAACGTGCCAGGACAGTTTAGAGGACTTCCTCAGGATTTCTCTAACTGAGCTGGCAGGAAAAAACTGCCTTTCCTCTCTGATCATCAGGGCAGAACTCTTGGGAGAAATGTTCCCAGCCTGATAGGAAGAATAGGTCTAAAGGAGCAATGTAGATATACATAGAAAAAGAAAAGAGAGTTGACATTGGGACAGGTAGTTTAACAGAGAGACGGGGCTACAAAGGGTGATAGGAAGATAGTGGGCAAGACAGAGATGAGACAGACACACAGGAAAGAGAGAGACAGACAGACAGAGATTCAGAAAGAAATGGAGAGGGTAGACCAAAATGGCAACACAGGAGACTCCTGAGCTCCCTTCCTCCCATAGATACACCAAATGTACACATGGAGCGATTCCCTCTGAAAGAGATCCAGAAACTAGTTGAGTAACTTCTACACATCAGATGAATGAGAAAATACCCACACCAAAAAGGCTAAGGGTAGAAAAGGGTAGAAAAGGCTAAGACACACTCTCACCGTAAACCCCACCCCTGGCACACGACCACACAATTGGAAGTGAACCATCAACTCTCATATTCTCCCTGAGGAGCAAAGGGTTTGGAGCCCACATCTAGCATCCCAAATTTTAAGACTTGCAACAGAGGGACGGCCCCCAAAACACCTGACTCTAAAAGCCAGTGGGGCTTGTGTCCCCAAGACATAGCAAACAAAGAAGCAATTCTTAATGGGTGCAGGAGCACTGATGCAGCTGTTGCCCCAGGGCTCAGTGCAGAGGGAGCAGGCAAAATCACCCATCTCGCCGTCCTTCCCTGGAAGTGTTATCTGAATACTATAACCGCTGCTGCCTGAGGGCCCGTCTTCTAACTTAGCAGGCTTCTAGGGACTGCATGTGAATCTCCCCAGAGACAGAGGAAGCCGACAAATATCCCTCCCACCTTCTGCCTCGGGTCCTCCCCAGGTTGCCAGTATCTCCCTGGAAGGAGCTCATACATGACTGCACCCCAGCTTTTAGGGCCGCCACCTATGAGATGGGTCCCCAGATTTCCTGGCTTTGACAGCCAGTGGAGCTTCCATTCATGAGTCCCATGGAACTGTAACAAACAAAGAAGCAGATCTTAACAATCTATCTCCCTGAGGTTCAGCACAGAAGGAGCAGACAAAAAAATGCCCAGCTCCCAGTCTTTCCCTGATAAAGGTTTTTATGTGGATACTTTAAAAGTTGCCACCTGAGGCTTCTAATTCAGCAGGCACCTCGGGGCTGTGATCCTCCTCAAAGACTGAGGAAGGTTGCAGACACTCCTCCCATCTTCTCCTTCCAGGCCACTCCAATAATAAAACCAAGTCACCAGTGTCTCCCTGAAAGGAGGTTGTATACATATCTGGCACCCCAGCTCTTGTGACAATTTCATGAAGGATGAGCCCCTGAATCACCTGGCTCTAATAACCAATGGGCCTTACATTCATGAGGCACAAGGACTGCAACAAACAAACAGTTATTAATGGGCACAGGAGCACACCCACCCCTGCAGCTATACACCAACACGAAGCACAGAGGGAGCAGGCAAAAATGTCATTGCCTTGTTTCTCCCTGGAAGGGGCTTAATTACATACTTTCTTAGCTGCTGCCTGAGGGTCCAGCTTCTCATCAGTCTGCATCTAGCTGCTGACCGCACTCCTCCCCTTGATCACTGATAGGTCTTGGCACACCCTTAACTACTGGGAGTCACTAAGGACAAAGAAGGAGGCTTGGACAATCACAAAAGTTTGAGAGACAACTATGAGCTCAGTCAAGCTTATCAATGAGGTTCATCTCCTACAGGAGATCACTCTGTCAAGACTGGGAGACACATCTTGCGCTGATCTATCTAATGCTCAGAGACCAACAGAGAGTCAAGAAAAATGAAGGAACAGACAAATATGTTATGAACAAAAGAACAAGATAAATGTCTAGAAACATATCTTAATAAAATGGAGGTACGTTATTTATCTGGTAGGGAATTCAAAGCAACTGTCACAAAGATGCCTACCAAGGTCAGGAGAGCAATGCATGAAGACAGTGAGAATTTCAACAAAGAGACAGAACTATTAAAAAGTACCAAACAGAAATCACAGAACTGAGGAAGAAAATAATTGAACTGAAAATTCAATGCAGGGGGTAAACAAAAGACTAGATGAAGTGAAAGAAAGAATCAGTGAAGTCTAAGACAGGGAAATGGAATTCATACAACTAGAGGTGCAAAAAAGAAAAAAGAAAAAAAAGAGTGAAGATAGCTTAAGGGACTTATGGGACAACATCAAGTAGACTAATGTTCTCATTATAGGGGTCCAAGAAGGAGAAAAGAGAAAGGGATAGAAAACTTATTTGAGGAAATAATGGTTGAAAACTTCCCTAACTGGGGGAAGGTAACAGACAGCCAGAACCAGGAAACACAGAAAGTTCCAAATAAGATGAATCTGAAGAGGACTACACAGATACATTATAATTAATGTATATGCCCAAAAGCTAAATATGAAGAGAGAATCACAAGAACAATTTGAGAAAATTGAAAAACAATTTGTTACATACAAGGGAACTCCCATAAGACTATCAGCATACTTTTCAGCAAAAACTTAGCAGGCCAGAGGGGAGTGGGATGATATATTAAAAGTACTGAAGGAAAAAAACAAAAAAGAAAAAACCCCTGCCAACCAAGAACATTCCTCCCAGCAAAGTTGTCTTTCAGAATTGATAGAAAGATAAAGAGTTTTCTAGACAAACACTCTAGGAGGTCATCACCACTAGATCAGCTTTACAAGAAATGTTAAATGGAGTTTTTCCAGCTGAAATTAAATAACACTAATTAATAATAGAAAAATATACAAAAGCATGAAATTCACTGGTAAAGGTAAAAATACAGTTACTTTCAGAATATGCTCTTATTTTAATGGTAGTGGGTAAATCATTGATAAGTCTACTATGAAGGTTAAAAGACAAAAATATTAAAGTTAATGAATTTGTTAATTTGTTAATGAATACACAGTGTAAATGATGCAAATTGTGACATCAAAACATAAAATGCAAAAGGGGGGGGGGTACTTTTGTATGTGTTTCAAGCTATTATCACAGACTGTTATAAATAGAAGATGTTTTATCTAAGCCTCACATTAACCACCAACCAAAAGCATACAGTAGGTACACAAAAGAAGAAGAAAAAGGAATCCAAGCTTTCCACTACAGAAAATCATCAAATCACAGAGGAAAAGAGCAAGAGATGAAGCAAGGAAAAACGGAATTACAGAACAAGAAAACATTTAACAAAATGGTAATGGTAAGTCTGACTATCAATAATTACTTCAAATGTCAAAAGACTAAATTTCCCAAACAAAAGACAAAGGATAGCTGAATGAATAAAGAAAACAGGACCTAACTATATGTGCCTCCAAAAGACTCACTTCAGCATTAAAAAAACACATAGATTGAAAGTGAAGAAATTGAAAAATATATTGCATGCACATGGAAAGAAAAGCAGAAGAAGCTATTCTTGTATCAGATGAAATAGACTTTAAGCCAAAAACTGTCCGAGACAAAGAAGGTCATTATATAATAAGAAAGGGGGCAATTCATCACTAGGATATATTATTTGAAATATTTATGCCAATACAGGAGAACCTAAATATATAAAGCAAGTATTAAAAGATCTGAAGGAAGAAATAGCAATACAATAATGTCAGGGGACTTCAAAACCCCACTTTTACCAGTGGATGGATTGTTCAGACAGAACGTCAATAAGGAAACATTGGATTTAAGCTACACTTTAGACCATACGGACCTAACAGACATACAGTAGTCCCCCCTCTTATCCTAGGTTTCACTTTCTGTGATTTGAGTTACTGGAGGTCAATGTGGTTCAAAAATATTAAATGAAAAATTCCAGAAATAAACAATTCGTAAGTTTTAAATTGCATGCTGTATGAATAGCATGATGAAACATTGCACTCGCTCCATCCCACCTTGGAAGTGAATCATCCCTTTGTCCAGCACATCTCGCCCATTACTCATTTAGTAGCTGTCTTGGTTACCAAAGTGATTGTCAAGGTATCACAGTACTTGTGTTCAAATAACCCTTTTTTTAGTTAATAATGGCCCTAAAGTGCAAGAGTAGTGATGTTGGCAATTCAAATATGCCAAAGAAAAGCCATAAAATTCTTCCTTTAAGTGAAAAGGTGAAAGGTTTCAACTTAATAAGGAAAGAAAAAAAATGATATGCTGAGGTTGCTAAGATCTACAGGAAGAATGAACCTTCTATTTATGAAACTTTGAGGAAGGAAAAAAGAAATTCATGCTGGTTTTGCTGTTGCATGTCAAACTGCAAAAGTTATGGCTACAGTGCACAGTAAGTGCTTAGGTAAGATGGGAAAGGCATTAAATTTGTACAATAAGATCTTTTGAGAGAAAGAAACCACGTTCACACAACTTTTATTACAGTATTTGTTACAATTGTTCTATTTTATTATCAGTTATTGTTGTTAATCTCTTACTGTGTATAATTTATAAATTAAACTTTATCATAGGTATGTATGCATAGGAGCAACACATATTATAGAGAGGGTTCGGTACTGTCCATCGTTTCAGGCATCTACCGGGAGTCTTAAAATGCATCCCCCATGGAAAAGGGGGAACTACTGTATATAGAACATTGTATTCAACAGCAGCAAAATCACATTCTTCTCAAGTGCACATGGAACATTCCACAGGATAGATCATATGTTAGGACTCAAAAAAGTCTGAATAAATGTAAAACGATGAAATCATATCAAGCATCTTTTACCAACCACAATGGTATGAAACTAGAAAGCAATTACAAGAAGAAAAAAGGAAATTCACGAATACATGGGGATGAAACAACATGCTCCTAAATGGCCAATAAATCAAGGAAGAAATCAAAAGAGGAATCAAAAAATATCTTGAGACAAATGAAAATGGAAACACAACATAGCAAATCTTACAGGATGCATCAAAGACAGTCTAAGATAGAAATGCATGGCAATAAATGCCTACATTAAGAAAAAAAAGACCTCAAATAAACAATCTAACTTTATACCTAGAGAAACTAACAAAAAAAGACTAAACTAACATAAAATTATTGGAAGGAAGTTAATAACAAAGATCAGAGCAGAAATGAAAGAAACTGAGGCTAAAAAGACAATAGAAAAGATCAGTGAAACTAAGAGCTGTTTTTAAGATAACCAAAATAGACTAATCTTTAGCTAGATTTACCAAGAAAAAAAAAGACTCAAATAAATAAAATTATAAATGAAAGAAGAGACATTATAACTGACACCACAAAAATGCAAAGGCTTATAAGAGACTACTATGAACGGTTATAAGACAACATATTGGACAACACAGAAAAAATGGATAAATTCCTAGAAACATACAATCTACCAAGACTGAATCATGAAGAAATAGAAAATCTGAACAGACCAGTTACTAGTAAGGAGATTGAATTGATAATCAAAAACCTCCCAACAAAGAAAAGTTCAGGGCCAGATGGCTTCACTAGTGACTTTTAACAATCATTTAAAGAAGAACTAGTACCAGTCTTTCACAAACTCTTCCAAAAAGTTAGAAGAGGAAGAAATACTTCCAAACCCATTTTACAAGGCCAGCGTTACCCTGATACCAAAGCCAGTAAAGGATACTACAAGAAAATTACAGAAGATGCAAAGCTCCTCAACAAATGATTTAGCAAACTGAATTCAACAGTAGAGATCTTCCTCAACTCACGCTGGGTTTATGTTCTGATGGACACATGGAAAGTTGAAAATATCAAGTTGAAATGCATTTAACACACCTAAGCTACTGAATATCACAGCTTACCCTAGCCTACCTTAAATGTGCTCAGAACACTTACATTAGCCTACAGGTGGTCAAAATCATAACACAAAGCCTATCTTATAATGAAGTGTTTAATATCTCATTTAATTTATTGAATGCTGTACTGAAAATGTAAAACAGAATGGTTAAATGGATACAGAATGGTTGTAAGTGTATCGGTTGTTTGTCCTATTGGTTCTGTTTCTCTGGAGAGCCTTGATTAATAAAACTTGTTTCTTAGTCCCGCTCCAACTTTGCAGCCCGTTTATCCACATAAGCCCATAACGCACCTTTGTGAGTGTGTCTGCATATTTATCTGCTTAGGCCATCAACTACAAAAAGAATGGGTCTTATTAATATACAACCCATCAGACAGTGAGCTTCCTAAAGGACAGAGACTTTAATTATTTTTCTCCAATATTTTCTACCACACACAAGTCAGGATTAGGCATACCTTCAGATTAAATGATAGGGATAAGAGATTTGTACTTCAAAGCTGCTCTGTCCCTGGATCCAGAGGGAAAGAGGTTAAGTTGCTCAGCTGGCCAGAGGTGGAGCAAAAGATGTTGGGTGCTGAGGGTAAGGAGAATACTCTTGCCCTCGTCTAGCTCACAGAGGAATGCCACTGCCCATTTTCTGCAGTACTGCTGGCATCAGCCTAGAGTCTCTCAACAGTGGCACTGTTGACATTTTGGACCAGATAATTCTTTATTGGGGGGGCTGCCCTATGCACTGTGGGATATTCAGCAGCAGCCCTGGGCTCTACTAGATGCAGTAGCATCCCTGCAGTTCTGACAACCAAAACTGTCTCCAGACGTTGCCTACTATTCCCTGGGGGCAAAACTGCCCCCAGTTGAGAACCACTGCCTTACCTGGACACACTTAGCTGATACCTGAACTCTGTGCCTTCCCTGCTAACAAGGCAGCAAATATAAGCAGGCAGAGATTTCACCTCCTCACCTAGCCCGAACGCTGCTGAGATGCCCACGAACTCCAACTATTCTGGACCACACCATCTCACCAGAAAGCTATCTGACACTTGCCAGGTGGAAGCAGTCAGGTCCCTAATCTTAAAGCCCCACGACGTCCCCACTTCTAAAAACCTAATGCATGGAGCGTGCACACAGATACAGCAAGCAAAGAAATACAATAATATGCAGATATTTAGCGATTTGTTTGTTGTTATTGTGGGGGCGAAGCTGCAAGGCGTAAACTTGTGGAAATGTTTGGAAAAGTGCACGTGGTAATAATGATAAGTGTCAATGGATACTGAGACCATTCACATGCCAGGTACTGTGTTTGGTGTTTTAATTAATTATCTTAATTAGTCCTCAAGGTACCATTCATCTAATTTTCATCTTCAGTAAAATGGGGATAATAAGAAAGATTAAGTAACATACCTCAAGTCACACAATAATAACAATTCACAGATATTGAGAGTACTTTATGTCAGGCACTATTTTAAATGTAAATGGTGATCCCATTTAATCCACATATCAATCCTATGAGTCTGGAATAATTCTTTTTCCATGTTTTAAAAGGGCCCAACTAGGTACTGAAAGCTTAAGCAACTTGCCGAGAAAGTCCACAGCTAGGAAGCAGCAAAACTTGGGCTTGAACCAGCCAGGTGGCCTTGAGTCAGGAGCTTAACCTCCCCTGTAAGCTGACCCTTTCAGCTGCTGAGAGGAGAGACAGGCTTTGAACCCAGTCATTTCTCCCAGAGTTGAGGATCGTAACCATGGTGTCCCATTGCCTGCTCTCCCCATACATGTAAGTCCATCAGCATTGTAGGAAATATAAATGGTGTTGTGTACACATATTCTACATCTCAGAAAATTTTGGTTCTGTTTTACATGAGCTGGGGGTCACTCATACTGGTGATAATCAATAAAAAGAAAATGTTGGGAATAGAAAAAGATGTTGGGCTGACGGTAGAAGAGTAGCAGATGGAAATTTTTGCAGAGAAGCCTTAAGAAAGACAAATTCAGTTGAGGAAAGGAAAACTGGGGACTTGGGCTTGACTCCCTTTTAGGTCTTTGAGGATGGAACGAGCCAAGACATGTATAAGAGGGACTGTGAAACTGTCATGAGTCTATGGGAGGGGATGAGAGGCATGCCTGCTCAGATATGCCAAGCAGGTTAGTAAGTGCCCCTGACACGTCTTCCATCTCTAGCAGCCAAGTTCCTTCACATTTCCAGGACCAAAATGGGGCCAGGGTGGACCAGAGGATGAGAAACAATATCTAGTGCAGAACCAGCCATGGCACAGATCAAGCTCCCTGTGCTTAATGTTTGCGACAAAGGAAAAATGAATTTGCAAGCATCCCACTGAAACCACAGGAAAGGAAACTCCCTGAAAGTTTCTAGAAAGTATCAGATGGTAAAAAGAAATTTTATCAGTACATGTTGTTACTAATGCAAAATGAAAACAAGTCATCGATAGTGCCTTTCCTTGGTTATGTTGTATTCCTGGTTTTAATTAAGTGACGATAAAACAAAATTTAATAGAACAAGACAGAGTTAAAGGATCAAGACCAGATACGAATCTATGAAAGCCTTTATGAGTATCTTTAAATTCCTCAATAGTGAATTCTTCTAACACAGGTTTCTTCTGTAACCTAACACTCAGGATTGGAAAAAAACTAATCTTTTCCAGTGGCTCTTCCCACTCTTCCTAAAGAAAAGAACTAGGATCAAACTTTGTGCAAATTCCCCATCACATTTTGCCCACACACGCCAATAAGGATTTTTAGTTTCCACATCTGTAAAATGGCACTATAATAATACCTGCTTCATAGAGTCAGGGGGTCAAATGAGCTAAGCAGTAAATACTTAGGACAGTGCCTGACACACAGAAAGCATTTTTTACCTTTTAGCTATTATTATTTTTCATTGAAAGGACAGTAGGAACGAGTCTGCTTTCCTGACTGCCTTCTTCCCTCCCCTGTAACTTCCTTCTACATTTGTTAAGTGCCTAATATAGTCACAGCATTGTTCTATGCACTGGATAAGAAAAGTTCTGCTACCAAGGAGCTCAGTTCAGGCACCTTTCTCACTCTCCAGACTGGTTTATATCACAAATCCTGGGAACCCACCCTTGATAAGGGCTCCTGTAAGGCCCCATTGCAAGTTTTTTTTTTTTTTTTTTTTTGCCTATGGGACACAATCCTTGACCTCACCAGCTTTTGCTGGTTCTTTTTTTTTTTTTTTTGATTTATCATCTTTTAATTTTAATTATTTTTAGTTTATTATTATGGTTCTGGGAGTCAGAAGCACAAAGTCAGTCTCACTGGGCTGAAGCTGAGGTGTCAACAGGAGTGGGTTGCTTTCTAGAGGTCCCAGGGGAGAATCCATTCCCCTGTCATTTTCAGCTTCTAGACACTACCGGCACTCTTTGACTCATGGCCTCACTTTTCCATCTTCAAAGCCAACAACACTGGGCTGAGATCTTTGTATGCTGCCATCTCACTGGTCCTCTTGCTGGTTCTTATACCGACATTTCTTTCACAGTGAATAACAGACCATCAATAAATACGTGTCAAATGAATGATTACAACACTTTCATTCAGGCATACAAACTTCCTAAAGCCCTGAGTAAGCCTTCAGCTCACATCTGTGTCTCAAAGAAAACTTTTTTTACGCTCAAAAGCAGGGGTCCCCAACCCCTGGGTCTCAGACCGATACTGGTCCGCAGCCTGTGCCTGAACT
This sequence comes from Eschrichtius robustus, assembly GCF_028021215.1. Classification (NCBI taxonomy): domain Eukaryota; kingdom Metazoa; phylum Chordata; class Mammalia; order Artiodactyla; family Eschrichtiidae; genus Eschrichtius; species Eschrichtius robustus. The sequence goes on along the minus strand of NC_090830.1, from coordinate 115,263,425 downwards.
ATGCCCGCACCGCCCCCGTCTGTGGAAAAACTGTCTTCCACGAAACCGGTCCCTGGTGCCAAGAAAGGTTAGGGACTGCTGCTCAAAAGAGATCTCACTTTCCTGTCTACGTTCCAGATCATTTTTATCATGCGGATTGCTCAACTGGTGAGAAAAGGGAGGGAAAAAATCTATACAGACCTGAATAATGTGTGAAGTGGTTTCCGCCTGGGGATATTTCATTTCATAACAATTACCAAGCTCAGCACCAGCACACAAAAATCATGTGAAACTCTGAGAGGAAGGATTATTCTCCAAAACTGAAAGCCCTCCTGAGTTCTGAGCAAGGACCAAGGACACAGGGAACAAAAGGACATAAGGAGCCATAGCTAAGCCTCCAAGGAGGAAACTGAAATTGGCTCTTGGAACAGCAGGCTCACAGATGTTACGACGGAAGTACCTGGAAAAGGTCAAGCAGCTTTCAAACTTATTTTCCAGCAACCGAACCCTCTGTTCAAACACAGTCTCCAAGTCCTAACACGTGAAATAGGTCAAACAGGAACTTATCAGAAACCGAGAACGGCTCACTCAGACACAACAGTGCCCAAGAGAGCTGGACGCAGCAACTGTAAAACACCGTGATCTCTTTCTACCCCTTCACTTAGTAGATCAGAAAACTGAGCTTCACACAACTGCCCAAAGACACACAGCTAGCTTGTGTCTAGAAGCCTATTTTTTTTTTAAATTAATTTTTATTGGAGTACAGTTGATTTACAACGTTGTGTTAGTTTCTGCCGTACAGCAAAGTAAATCAGTTATACACATACATATATCCACTCTTTTTTTTTTTTTTTAAACATCTTTATTGAAGCATAATTGCCTTACAATGGTGTGTTAGCTTCTGCTTTATAACAAAGTGAACCAGTTATACATATACAATATGTTCCCATTTCTCTTCCCTCTTGCATCTCCCTCCCTCCCACCCTCCCCATCCCACCCCTCTAGGTGGTCACAAAGCACCGAGCTGATCTCCCTGTGCTATGTGGCTGCTTCCCACTAGTTATCTATTTTACATTTGGTAGTGTATATATGTCCATGACACTCTCTTACCCTGTCACATCTCACCCCACCCCCTCCCCATATCCTCAAGTCCATTCTCTAGTAGGTCTGTGTCTTTATTCCCGTCTTGCCACTAGGTTCTTCATGGCCTTTTTTTTTTTTTTTCCTTAGATTCCGTATATATGTGTTAGCATACTGTATTTGTTTTTCTCTTTCTGACTTACTTCACTCTGTATGACAGACTCTAACTCCATCCACCTCACTACAAATACCTCCATTTCATTTCTTTTTATGGCTGAGTAATATTCCATTGTATATATGTGCCACATCCTCTTTATCCATTCATCTGTCGATGGACATTTAGGTTGCTTCCATGTCCTGGCTATTGTAAATAGAGCTGCAATGAACATTTTGGTACATGACTCTTTTTGACCTATGGTTTTCTCAGGGTATATGCCCAGTAGTGGGATTGCTGGGTCGTATGGTAGTTCTATTTGTAGTTTTTTAAGGAACCTCCATACTGTTCTCCATAGTGGCTGTATCAATTTACATTCCCACCAACAGTGCAAGAGGGTTCCCTTTTCTCCACACCCTCTCCAGCAATTATTGTTTCTAGATTTTTTGATGATGGCCATTCTGACCGGTGTGAGATGATATCTCATTGTAGTTTTGATTTGCATTTCTCTAATGATTAATGATGTTGAGCATTCTTTCATGTGTCTGTAGACAATCTGTATATCTTCTTTGGAGAAATGTCTATTTAGGTCTTCTGCCCATTTTTGGATTGGGTTGTTCGTTTTTTTGTTATTGAGCTGCATGAGCTGCTTGTAAATCTTGGAGATTAATCCTTTGTCAGTTGCTTCATCTGCAAATATTTTCTCCCATTCTGAGGGTTGTCTTTTGGTCTTGTTTATGGTTTCCTTTGCTGTGCAAAAGCTTTTAAGTTTCATTAGGTCCCATTTGTTTATTTGTGTTCTTATTTCCATTTCTCTGGGAGCTGGGTCAAAAAGAATCTTGCTGTGATGTATGTCATAGAGTGTTCTGCCTATGTTTTCCTCTAAGAGTTTGATAGTGTCTGCCCTTACACTTAGGTCTTTAATCCATTTTGAGTTTATTTTTGTGCATGGTGTCAGGGAGTGTTCTAATTTCATACTTTTACATGTACCTGTCCAATTTTCCCAGCACCACTTATTGAAGAGGCTGTCTTTTCTCCACTGTATATGCTTGCCTCCTTTATCAAAGATAAGGTGACCATATGTGTGTGGGTTTATCTCTGGGCTTTCTATCCTGTTCCATTGATCTATATTTCTGTTTCTGTGCCAGTACCAAACTGTCTTGATTACTGAAGCTTTGTAATATAGTCTGAAGTCAGGGAGCCTGATTCCTCCAGCTCCATTTTTCATTCTCAAGATTGCTTTGGCTATTCGGGGTCTTTTGTGTTTCCATACAAATTGTGAAATTTTTTGTTCTAGTTCTGTGAAAAATGCCAGTGGTAGTTTGATAGGGATTGCATTGAATCTATAGATTGCTTTGGGTAGTAGAGTCATTTTCACAATGTTGATTCTTCCAATCCAGGAACATGGTATATCTCTCCATCTATTTGTATCATCTTTAATTTCTTTCATCAGTGTCTTATAATTTTCTGCATACAGGTCTTTTGTCTCCTTAGGTAGGTTTATTCCTAGATATTTTATTCTTTTTGTTGCAATGGTAAACGGGAGTGTTTTCTTAATTTCACTTTCAGATTTTTCGTCATTAGTGTATAGAAATGCAAGAGATTTCTGTGCATTAATTTTGTATCCTGCTACTTTACCAAATTCATTGATTAGCTCTAGGAGTTTTCTGGTAGCATCTTTAGGATTCTCTATGTATAGTATCATGTCATCTGCAAATAGTGACAGCTTTACTTCTTCTTTTCCGATTTGGATTCCTTTTATTTCTTTGTCTTCTCTGATTGCTGTGGCTAACACTTCCAAAACTATGTTGAATAATAGTGGTGAGAGTGGGCAACCTTGTCTTCTTCCTGATCTTAGTGGAAATGGTTTCAGTTTTTCACCATTGAGGACAATGTTGGCTGTGGGTTTGTCATATATGGCCTTTATTATGTTGAGGAAAGTTCCCTCTATGCCTACTTTCTGCAGGGCTTTTATCATAAATGGTGTTGAATTTTGTCGAAAGCTTTCTCTGCATCTATTGAGATGATCATATGGTTTTTCTCCTTCAATTTGTTAATATGGTGTATCACATTGATTGATTTGCGTATGTTGAAGAATCCTTGCATTCCTGGGATAAACCCCACTTGATCATGGTGTATGATCCTTTTAATGTGCTGTTGGATTCTGTTTGCTAGTATTTTGTTGAGGATTTTTGCATCTATGTTCATCAGTGATATTGGCCTGTAGTTTTCTTTCTTTGTGACATCTTTGTCTGGTTTTGGTATCAGGGTGATGGTGGCCTCGTAGAATGAGTTGGGGAGTGTTCCTCCCTCTGCAATATTTTGGAAGAGTTTGAGAAGGATAGGTGTTAGCTCTTCTCTGAATGTTTGATAGAATTCGCCTGTGAAGCCATCTGGTCCTGGGCTTTTGTTTGTTGGAAGGTTTTTAATCACAGTTTCAATTTCAGTGCTTGTGATTGGTCTGTTCATATTTTCTATTTCTTCCTGGTTCAGTCTCGGCAGTTTGTGCATTTCTAAGAATCTGTCCATTTCTGCCAGGTTGTCCATTTTATTGGCATAGAGTTGCTTGTAGTAATCTCTCATGATCTTCTGTATTTCTGCAGTGTCAGTGGTTACTTCTCCTTTTTCATTTCTAATTCTATTGATTTGAGTCTTCTCCCTTTTTCTCTTGATGAGTCTGGCTAATGGTTTATCAATTTTGTTTATCTTCTCGAAAAACCAGCTTTTAGATTCATTGATTTTTGCTATTGTTTCCTTCATTTCTTTTTCATTTATTTCTGACCTAATCTTTATGATTTCTTTCTTTCTGCTAGCTTTGGGGTTTTTTTGCTCTTCTTTCTCTAATTGCTTTAGGTGCAAGGTTAGGTTGTTTATTCGAGATGTTTCCTGTTTCTTGATGTAGGCTTGTATTGCTCTAAACTTCCCTCTTAGCACTGCTTTTGCTGCGTCCCATAGGTTTTGGATTGTCGTGTCTCCATTGTCATTTGTTTCTAGGTATTTTTTGATTTCCCCTTTGATTTCTTCAGTGATCACTTCGTTATTAAGTAGTGTATTTTGTAGCCTCCATGTGTTTGTATTTTTTACAGATCTTTTCCTGTAATTGATATCTAGTCTCATAGCGTTGTGGTCAGAAAAGATACTTGATACGATTTCAATTTTCTTAAATTTACCAAGGCTTGGTTTGTGACCCAAGATATGATCTATCCTGGAGAATGTTCCACGAGCACTTGAGAAAAATGTGTATTCTGTTGTTTTTGGGTGGAATGTCCTATAAATATCAATTAAGTCCATCTTGTTTAATGTATCATTTAAAGCTTGTGTTTCCTTATCTATTTTCATTTTGGATGATCTGTCCATTGGTGAAAGTGGGGTGTTAAAGTCCCCTACTATGATTGTGTTACTGTCTATTTCCCCTTTTATGGCTGTTAGTATTTGCCTCATGTATTGTGGTGCTCCTATGTTGGGTGCATAAATATTTACAATTGTTATACCTTCCTCTTGAATCGATCCCTTGATCATTATATAGTGTCCTTCTTTGTCTCTTGTAATAGTCTTTATTTTAAAGTCTATTTTGTCTGATATGAGAATTGCTACTCCAGCTTTCTTTTGATTTCCATTTGCATGGAATATCTTTTTCCATCTCCTCACTTTCAGTCTGTGTGTGTCTCTAGGTCTGAAGTGGGTCTCTTGTAGACAGCATATATATGGGTCTTGTTTTTGTATCCATTCAGCCAGCCTGTGTCTTTTGGTGGGAGCATTTAATCCATTTACATTCAAGGTAATTATCGATATGTATGTTCCTATTCCCATTTTCTTAAATGTTTTGGGTTTGTTATTGTAGGTGTTTTCCTTCTCTTGTGTTTCTTGCCTAGAGAAGTTCCTTTAGCATTTAGAAGCCTATTTTGAACTTCAGGCCAGCCTCTTCGTAGCACACGTGCCTGCCATGAGGAAGTGGCGGGGCTAAACTGCTGTGTGTTTTTCTCTCCTTGTCGATGTGAATCCCGGAGCAAAACCTTCCCCAGAAATAAGAAAACTGGACATTGGGGTATGCATGAGAGAGGTATTGAGGGTAAAACACTGATGAAGTCAAAGGACAATTGCTTGACAATTTGATTCGCTAGACTGTTAAATTTCAAAATAATTTTATCTCAACATGTTTCTCCAATTCACACCAGAAACATTCTCCCCCTTGATGTCTTGGCTCAAACTGCCTCTCCACCTGGAATATTCCTTCTGTCCCACTCTGCATATTCCCCGCTTATGGCCCAGCTCAATACCACTTTCTATGAAAGCTTCCTGACCCTGGCTGGACATTATAATCCCATGGGGACCTTTCTAAAAATACTGAATGCCAATGCACAGATCCCAATTCCATAAATTCTGGTTTCATTGCTCTGGAGCAATAATCCCCTCACATTTTAGTTGCATCAGAATCTTTCTGTTAAAACACAGATGCTGGGCTCTACCCTCAGAGTTCTGGATTTGGGAGGTCTGGGGTGGGGCTCAAGAATTTGCATTCTTAGCAAACGCGTAAATGATATGATGATACTGGTCAGGAATCACACTCTGAGAACCACTAGCCTGGAGTATAATCCAGGAATCAATAGCTTTTAGATGCTCCTGGGTGATAAGGACGTGCAGTCAGAGTTGAGAATCACTCATTAGAGCTCGAAAAGCAACCTTCACGAATCAAGCTGAAAAGCCTTTCCTTTTTATGTATCAGTGGGGTAGTTAAGAACGTGAATTCTGGAATCAGACGCTCTGAGTTAGTCTCAGCTGCATCACTTACTCACCGTGGGATCACAGGCAATTAACTCAACCCCTCCTTGCTGCATTTTTCTAATCTGCACACTGGAGAGATGATAATAGCACCCTTCTCACTGTTTTTATGAGAACTAAATGAACTAAATGCATATAAACATTTCTAATAGAGAGAGGCCTATATCAACACTTAACTCTATATAATGCTTACTATTATAGCGCTCACATTATGTGCAACTAATACTTTTTAAGTGTAACTAATATTTATTGAGTATCTAATGTACCAAAAATTTTATTATCATTTTTTTTTTTGGCTGTGCCACGTGGCATCTGGGATCTTAGTTCCCCAACCAGGGATTGAACCTGAGCCCCTGCAGTAGAAGCGTGGAGTCCTAACCATTGGACTGCCCGGGAATTCTCCTTTTATTATTAATTTAATATGTTATCTCACTTAATCCTTAAACAAAGTTTTGAAATTGGTAGTATAATTTTTTTTTCAGATGAAGAAATGAAAATTTTGAGATGTCAAATTGCCAAATCATTGGTACAGAGTGAGAAAGAGATGGAGCCTGGATTCAAACATGGTTTGTTTTACTGCACCATCAATTATCTGTGTACCTGAATTTTTTTCTCCTTCTTTATTGTACTGTCTTTAAAGACAGGTTCTAGGTCTAATTATTTTTCCACTAGTGTCTAGAACTGTGCCTTGCTCTGTATTAAATATCTGTTGAATAGGTGAATACACAAATGAGAGCAGTAATAACCCCAGCAATATGTTTAAGATAAATGTTAAAAATAGCTCTATAATATGGTGAAACAGACTTCATTCATTCAATTAATCTCTAGGCAATTAAGAAATAAAGCCTTCATTTTTCCATTATTATGCTGTTATTTTCACCATTTATCCTCAAAGCAATATTAGATCTGCCAAATACAGTCATCTGTGATTTTCTTGACAAATGCACGATCATCCTGTGAAAATGCTAGGGCAGTGAAAACTCAGGGATCTTATCCAGCTCAAATGAACATGGCTTCCGTGTCCTGGCTATTGTAAATAGAGCTGCAATGAACACTGGGGTACATGACTCTTTTTGAATTATGGTTTTCTCAGGGTATATGCCCAGTAGTAGGGGTGGGATAGGGAGGGTGGGAGGGAGACACAAGAGGGAAGAGATATGGGGATATATGTAAATGTATAGCTGATTCACTTTGTTATACAGCAGCAAGGAAGAGATATGGGGATATATGTAAATGTATAGCTGATTCACTTTGTTATACAGCAGCAACTAACACACCATTGTAAAGCAATTAAACTCCAATAAAGATGTTAAAAAAAAAATGAACACAGCTCCTCTAGTGGGCATTTTGGGAGCTCTCCTCCTAAATTACAGTAATCCCTGCCTCTGTCAACTGCTGGCCCCTCCCCATCCACAGATTTCTACATGCAGACCCCCACGCCCGTGTCGGTCCCATACGGCTCTGTCCCTTGTCTAAAGCTGATTAGACCAGGGCTAGACCCCCAAGCCAAGCTGGGTCAAAGATATTTGTTTCTCGGGCTTTCAGATTGCTTTGAGAAACTACGGCATGAGACACGGAGCAACTTGCCTTGGACACCTTTACCTGTTCTGCCAGAAAGAAGAGAGAAACAGAGATGGCAGATAGAAAGAAAGCACTCTGTGAGATTCTGGAATAGGGTCCTTTGTGAGATCTAAATGCATTCCTTTTCTGGGATTCTAATAATTGTTTCTCTCTCTCAATACGCTAGCTTAAGTTAGTTACTGTTTCTCGTACCACAGAATCACTATCAACATGCCCCCTAAAAGTTGCTCGGCATGTGCAGGGCCATTTCATGACACTTGGATTAGCCACTATCCCTTCAGCACTCTGGTTCTCCCAGCAAATTAAAAGGGCTACTGACTACTATACCAGTGTTTCTCAAACTGTGGGCTATGACCCACTAGTGGGTCATAAAATACATCTAGTGGATCACAACCCCAATTATTTTTTTATAAAACAAAATGGAATGGAATACAAGATATAAGAGAGCATCTCATGTGGTATACTAAGTATTTTTCATGGAACTTGAAGATATATAAAAAGACATAGGTTTATACAGGGTCATAAGTATAAGCATTTCCTACCAGGGAAGCAGTACTGGAGGAAGAAAGGAAGGAGGGAGGGACGGACGAAGGGAGGAAGGGAGGAAGGGAGGAAGGGAGGAAGGGGGGAAGAGAGGAAGGGGGGAAGGAAGGAACTACATGGTCTAATTTAATATAATATCTTTCTAAATTCTAGATGGCTAGAATGAAATTCAGTGGTCACATGAACTATTTTCAAGACAAGGCATACACACATCAAGAGGTCACTTGAAACTGATGAGGAGTTTGAACTCGACTGGAGAATTTCTGTGAACCGTAGTCAACACCACACAACATGCTGGCAGTAGCAATTTGAGGCTGAGCTTTGGTCACTGGGGTGTTGTGATTGTGCTAACGTAGTGACAATCCATGAGGCTTTACCTAAATACAACTGAATAACTGGTCTGCTAGGAATACAGCCAGTAATCCCTTGGCAAGTACTGACTGAATACCCACTATGTGTCAGCACTTAGGGGACTGCCAGCCAGCCTACCACATGGCCCATTTGTCTGCTGTATACATGTGGGCTATAGCCTAGCATAGTTCTAGTGAACAAGACCATATCATATGACACACCTTAAAAAAGGTTACTCACAGAAGACCTAATAATCCTATTAAACAGACCAAGTACATTGCCACATTTGTAGAGTGGTTGCAGAGAACCGGCAATGCCCTTGTTCCCAGACATTAGATTTTGGAACGTCCATTCTCAGACCCTACTACCTATCTCCTGAGAGTACCTTTAATAGGTATTTATAAGGTAACACATAAAGGGAACTTCAAAGAACTTGTGGTCTTGTTGGAAAGTTGCAGTGGATCAGATGGGGTTTCATAGAGATGGGAAAACAAGGACCAGGCTTGAAGAATGTGTGGGATTAGAAAGTCAGGAAGGAGAGAGGGATGCTATGGTCCAAGGCATGATGGTGCAAATAGGCATGCTGTGGAGGAGAATACTGAACAGCAGTCATAAGAGACCCCTTTGGAGACAGAATAAGAAAGAATTTGAAGGCAGTGACAAGCTGCTATGCCAGGAATTATGGACTGGTTCCCGCAAACTAAAATCTGCAACATTCCCTACATATTGGTTATACCACGGGACAAATGCTTCTCTTTCCGAAGGTATATTCACTTTATTTCTTTAGAACTTAATTTGTATTAAAACAACCTTTATAAACTGTTTACTTAGAAGAATCTATACTTTTTAAAATGTTGCTTTACCTTTATTTATTTACTTTTGGTCTACAGGATGTGCTTAAAATATCACGGGTTGGAACATGCGTGACCCCCCCAGTGGCGGCGCTTTGTGGAGATACTCTCACTACCTCATTCACCGAGGGCCTGAGCCAATACACATGGCCACTCAGGAGGGGTGAAACGCAAACTCAGAACAAAGGGAGTACCCACTGACCTGTCCCAAACCACCCAACTCTGCCACGTAAGAAGAGACGAGACAGGTGTTTGGCAAGAATTTTCATGAAAGCTTGGATGGAGAAGGAGCATCTTTCTGTCATCCCCATGATCACGTTGCAGGTCTCTTCTGGGCAGATGACCACACTAACTAACTAGTTCATTCAACTTATTCACACACTGAGCACCTGCTAGGAGTCTGGTACAAAAAGATGATGTGGGAGAGAAGATGCCAAGAGGAGGAAGATGAGGCTTCAGCTCCCTCCAGTAGCCCAGATGGATACAGGCAACGGAGGGAGGCAGGTGTTTATAAGAAAATGTGGCGCATGCTTTCAGAGTGGAGTATTCTGCACAGAGGGCTGTGACAGTCTGCAAAGCGGTGGGTCTTTAAGTGAGTAGAAAGGAGGGGTAGCTGGATGAGGCACAGATTGTTCCTGCTGGCCCACCACTGTAGCCCTTTGGCACCCAAGGCAAGCACTTCCCAACCGCTTCCTGTGTGTCCAGCATGGAGCCCAGCAGTAAAATGAGGGTCAGGAGCCAGAGGCAGTGAATGGGTTGAAAAGTGGGGTAGAACATAATTTGAGAGAGAAATAAGTTAATAAAGGTATAGAGATCAGTTAAAGAAAAACAATTAGGAAGGAAGAAAAGTCTCACTGCCCCACATTTCCCAAGCTGGAGCTCAGGATGACAGTTTGTGCTTATTGGGGTTGCACTTCATCACACTGGGTATTATTTTTAACTCGTAATGTGTTATTAGGACAAGAACTTGTCTCTTCTATGTCCAGTGGTTAAGAGAGGAACCAAAGTTCAGTCCTAGATGCTAATTCTGGCTTTACACCTATTAGCTGTGTGACCTTGGGCAAGTTACTCAGCCTCTCTAAAACTCGAATTCTCTTAAAACAGAGGAAACTTCCCCATTTGGTCTTGATGAGGATGAAATGAAACGGCACATGCACACATTTAGAGAATGTGCCCATTGGGTGCCAGGCATCTTACGGAGCTTGCACAGGGAGACACGTGCACAGATGTGCACGCACACGTACACTCATTTGAATACCTACTGACTGCGTAGAAAGTGTCTAAGGAAAATTTGCATTGGAGTGTAGGAGAAAGTGCACTGGGCTGGGGCGAAGACTTCAATTTTGGCCACAGTCTGTTCACTGACCAGCACTGTGGCTTTGAATACGTCACTTGAGCCCGCTGGGCACAGTTCCTCTCTCTGCAAATTGCAGGGGTTGCCAGGGCTGTGTGGTGAGGGCACCGGGATCCTCTCTACCGCTGCTCTCTGGCACTGGGTGACTCCACAGCTACAAAGATGGAGACACGTGAGCTGCCCCTTTGCACTGGCAGCTCTTATGCCCCTGATGGTCAGGGCCCTTCCTGCTCCATCCTGCTCTGCCCCCTTCTCTGAGGCGGAGCGGGGCGCCTTTCTAATCAACTAAGTGCATCCGAAGGCAGAGGGACCTCCTGCTGGGGAGGTCCCTGAGGTGTCGCTCACCGCCGGCAGGGCCCACACCCAGCTGGAGAGGGCTTTCCTGAACATCCTCGTGCCGCCAGAACGTGCCTGCCCTGCACCTCCATGGGGACCAGAAGACCAAGCAGGGAGCAGGCAGACGAAGTCACTGCTGGGGACCAACGAGCTGGAGGGCTCCACACTCGCCGGTTTACAGAGCTCCTTCCCATCATCAGCCTCTAATCTCACTGCCTTAGTCCTGGGAGGAAGACATCATTGTTCCCATTCTACAGATGGCCAAACTCCAAGCCAAAGTCGCTGAAGATCACCAAGCGGAGCTGGTGCTCCCCCCAGGTTCTGCTGACTCTAAGCCCAGAGCTCTCAGTGCTGTGGGCTTTCCGGGCCGCCCTGCACATCAGCCGTGAGGCCGTGTGTAATCAGATGCAAGATTATGTGGTACAGACTGGAAGTGCTGGAGGAATTCAGAGAGTTAATTTAAAAAGACAAAGGGCATTAGGGAGACAGCTTGGGAGGATGTTTTGTAGACATTCTAGAGAAGAAAGAGAAAGGAACCAGGTATATTTTAGACCAAAAATGTGCAGAAGGGGGCATGCTGCCCGGCAATTCTCATCAAGTTAAGGGATGTTGCCAATTACTGTGGTAACATTTTTAATTGTATCTTAGCTCCGAAGAGAATAAAAACAGAATTTCTTAGTCTTTGCCTCAGGACTGTTAGGGACACACATTCTGGTACACTATAGTAGTGTGGACATACCTGCCCAGAGTCTACAAAGACAGCCCACTTCATAGGAAAACCTTACTCACAGCTGTCCCAGACCTAACTGGGGTTGAAAGGAGTAGTTAGAAAAGAGGGTATCTGCTTTATGGGTTCACGTGTATAAATGGGTCCATGGGTATCTGCTTTATGGATTCCTCATTTATACACGTGAGGAAGTAGGCTGCAATCACATGGGACCCTCATAAAGAAGAAGGTAACCACAGCATCCCCGATGATAATGTACCGATAGCTAGTATGTGTGTGCTGTCTTTTGGTCCCTGGGATATAATGCATTGTGTGTGTGATCCTATTTAAGCCTCATAATAATTGGTGTGGTTATTTGAATAATGCCTGCCTCCCCTCTAGACTGTAAGTTTCTTGAAGGGAGGGGGCCTTGCCTGCTTTTCCTACCATGGTGAATCCACTTCCTAGCACAAAGCTGGCACTTAATCATGTAGTTGAACCAATGATCAAAACTCCTAATTTTTGTCTGCATCTCAGTAGCCAGGGACTACAGGCTCAGAGGAACTAGGGAGGCGGCTAGTCTAAGACTTCACAGCTAATAAATGGCAGCTCTCGGATTCAAACCCAGGTCAGTTGGACTCGGCCCTGGAGCACATTCTGTGATGCACCATGGGGGCCTCCTCTCTCCCCTGGAAACAGGGAGGGAGGCAAGAAAATGACCAGCACATGTTCATCAGCTACAGTGTGCCAGGCACCTTATTTCTTTATGTCATTTAATCCTAAGAAGAAACCTATGAAGTACTGCCCACAAATTGAAAATGCAGAAATGGTGGTCCTGAGAATTTAAGTGGCTTGCCCAAGGTTCCTCAGGTGGCAAAGGAGAAGAGAAAAGGTTGAAATGATTCCATAACTTAACCTTGACAGAGCTCCCCTTTACTTCATTCGTCCCAGAGAGTGACACCGCACAGATCAAACTAACCCTAAAAACACAAGGCATGGAGGAGAGGAAAATAAAAGTGTATGGTCTCCTGTTCCTTCAAACAAATCTTTCAGGGACAACTTGGGGACAAATTGTGGCACAGGTAATTTTTCTCTGATGATCACCCCCACGCCCATCCCTGATCCCAGCTCCCCTTTCTGTACTTCTCTCTCTGATTTCTACATTCAGTGGGCTCATGCTTCTCACTCTACACCTGTGCCAGGACCCAAGACAGTCCTCCACTTAGGCCTGCCCTTCCTGGATAATATTCTGGGCTCAAAATCAACCACCAGCAGCTCATGTCTATGCCCAGGCCCTCAGCCAATAGCAGCCAAGGAAAAGTAACCGAATGAATGAATGAAAAGATCTCCTTCAGTAACAAGCAAGGATATCTTGGGAGGGGCAGCAGAGCCACTGAATGTTAACCAGCTACCCTGACTATGCACTGAACACCTTCTGCCCAGCAGCCTCATTCTCTAAGCAGAGGATACATGAATGAAATACCCCCTTTCCTAGGCCTGGAAGGGAGCATGGCCTAAGCGCTCACAGATTTGCAAACATCCCAAGATCTCTGCACCTGAGACCTGGCATGAGAGCTCATGCCGCATACCCAAGCTTCCCAGTTTAGGAAGCTAAACCTGGTTGATCTGAGAATCGGCCATTTCAATTCACAGTCGGCACTGGTCCCTCCCTGCCTCTTCCTCTCCCTGACTTCTATCTTGTTCGGTACATTTCACTAGGAGGCAGTGACGAGAGGCCACTTTGCAGTCAGAGAGACCTTGGTCTCTCTGATCCCAGCCCCACCACCAAGCTAAGTGACCTTGACACTCATCTGACCTCTCTGAGCCTCAGAATCTCCTTCTCTGAGAAGGGAATAATAACCATACTTACTTCTAAGTGTTGTGAGAATTAAAGTAGGTAGCAGTAGGACAGTAGGACTCCTAGGCTTAGGAATACTCAACACACGCCCCATTAGTGTTTCTGGTCTTCCCCATAGATCGTCAGTCTTTGACCCCCCACTATTATCCTGAGTCCCCACACCCCTCTTTTACCTGCATAGACACTGCTGGAGGCACATCTCCTGGCTAAGAGGGGAAACGTGTACAATCACCAGATTTTAGCTATAGGTAGAGCTGTTTCATCTGCCCCCAGAAGAGGATTCCTCCTAAACCTGAGCACACTCCAGAGGCAAAATGTGAAAACTCCCAGACCCTGGAAAACTGAGAGCAAGATGAGGACGCAGAGCCCTGGCACAGGGCAGCAGGATCTTCCAAGACGTTGCTCACACCTGCATCTGCCGGCCCGGAGAAGGGCTGCCCAGGGCAAGAGCAAGAAGTCAGGCCCTCTGGGACGATTACAATTAAACTGAACCAGATACTCTGAACTCCTCTCCTGGGAGCCATTCCGCCTGGTCCAGGGCTACAGCAACACCACTTAATAGGCCCTTTTTCAACTTTAATTTCTCTGATTCAGAAGGTTTACAAGATCAATTGCTAAGAGGGCTAATGTGAGGAGATGAGGCAGCAAGTTGCTCCGGGCCCAGAGTCAGCTAACTCCTTAGCTTCTAAACTAGAGCCCACAGGGACTCACTTACATAAAGCCTGAGAACTCGCCTGGCTCAATCGCCCCTCCCATCCGCAAACCCCCTCTAAATAAAGAATTTGAATTGCAACCCAGCAAGAAAAGCATATCAACCTCAAGCCAGCCAGCACTTCCCAGGAATCTCAGGAAGATCTTGCTGGATACACAGTGTAGGGCTCCTGAGCTCAGAGCCTGCCCCTCTCAGTCTTCATCCGGAGCATCCCAGGGACCTTGCATCTTCAAAGACTATCTGAGACAATGCAATATCATGATCAAGTCAATGGGCTCTCAGGCTGTGTGAGTCTAGATCCCATTTCTACCTCTTTCAAAGCCTTGGTTTCCTCACCTGTAAATGGGAGCAATAATAGAGGTTTGTGGGCATATAACTAAAGAATGCCAGTAATGTGCTTAGCGTGGCACCTGCACTTGATAAATGCTAGCTATCATTCACTCTCCATTCTTCTTGGGCCACCTGGCGCCAGCACACTGTACTCATTCAAGGATGAAGTCAAAACAGACCAACACTATGAAGCACTCGTATTTCACAGGAAATACAGGACTATACTCAGACTTCACTTTAGCCAGTGTGCTAGTAGCTGCTGCATCCCTAAGAGAAGCGACAGACTTTTCATTTATTATTTTCCCTATCTCCTTTATTCCTGTAATAAGTTAAGACCTCCTCTCCTCCATTCCCTCCCCACAGGAAGCCACATATAGGAACAATGCTGGCTGATGACAATTTTACCAAATGATTCCTGGAAACAGCATGGAAGAAGAAAAAAATGCCTCCCATCCGGGGGACATACATGCTCTGAATGGAAACACAAGGGGACCAGCTCATACCAATTGTTCTGGAGGATGCATCCTCCAGGACCCTTCATTTCCTTAATAGGACACTTGCCTCGCTTCTCCCATCACGTCTGCATATTCTCCTGAATTATGGCAGAATTAAACTGAACTATTTCTGCACAACTAGCTCTAGGGGATTCCAGAAAGCCCCGGAAGGAAGTCTCAATTTGTGCACTTGATGAGAATGAATTCTGCCTCATATAACTCCTGACAAATTGCCATTTTAAAGGGTTTGTTAATTTCCAATGAGCAAATGGCACATCAGATATCTTGTTTATTCAACAGATGCTCCTGAGCTAAACAAAAGGTTCTTGTTTAACAAACATGGAAACATCTTGTCAGCTTTGCCAAGATCATTCTGTTTAACTATCAAGGGAGGGTCTTGTGGTTTGTGGAGAAAATATGGGTTGCCTCCCTCCCATGTAGGGTTCTCCAAAGGGCTGGGGACAGTGGATCCATTGAAAGAGATGATGAGAAGCTCCTTGATCACAGGCTGGGAAGCGGCTCTTAGACAAAGGTCCTGGGATTTCTCCCTTTCTGTGAAGATGTCGGGTATTTCTGATTCAGGTTTATTTGATCCAGAAATCTCCTTCATGCTGAATCTGAAAATAGTCTTGAAGGAGATACCCATCTGAAACAGAGAGGTGGTATAAAATTGTAGATAAAATCTCAGCTTTGGAGAAAGCCTAGGTTGGATTCTGGCGCTGCCACTTAGGAACTGTGTGAACTTGGGCTGCTTGCTTAATCTCTCTCAACCTCAGTTTCCTCTTCTGTGAAAGAGGTCTGTTAATGACATGAAAGGCAAAGATGATGATGATAGTAATAAATGTTCATACTATTGATCCCAGTTACATTTTCAAGAATTTTTTTTTTTTGAGTGGGAATTCATTTTAATTCAACAAATGTTCATCAAACACCTACTAAAGTCAATGAACAAGGCACCATTGAGAATAGTAAGGAGAGTGAGAGATACACAAAGCTTAATAATACAGTGGTCTGCCCTCCACAGCTAGTCAAGGAAATAGTCATAGAAACAATTAAGTCAAGGTAGTATTGTCACATTAACTCCTTTTCTTTTTTTTTTTTAAGATCAAAGTCTAAATTTTATTTTTAATTTTTTATTTTCTTTTTTAAAAATTTTTATTGAAGAATAATTGATTTACACTGTTGTGTTAGTTTCAGGTGTACAGCAAAGTGAATCAGTTATACATATACATATATCCACTCTTTTTTAAGGTTCTTTACCCATATAGTCCATTACAGACTATTGAGTAGAGTTCCCAGTGCTATACAGCAGGTTCTTATTAGTTATGTATTATTTTTAACATCTTTATTGGAGTATAATTGTTTTACAATGTTGTGTTAGTTTCTGCTCTATAACAAAGTGAATCAGCTATACGTATACATATATCCCCATATCCCCTCCCTCTTTTGTCTCTCTCCCACCCTCCCTATCCCACCCCTCTAGGTGGTCACAAAGCACCAAGCTGATCTCCCTGTGCTATGAAGCTGCTTCCCACAAGCTATCTATTTTACATTTGGTAATGTATATGTGTCCATGCCCCTCTCTCCCTTTGTCCCAGATTACCCTTGCCCCTCCCTGTGTCCTCAAGTCCATTCTCTAGTAGGTCTGCGTCTTTATTCCCATCCTGCCCCTAGGTTCTTCATGACCACTTTTTTTTTTTTCTTAAGATTCCATATATATATGTTAGCATACAGTATTTGTTTTTCTCTTTCTGACTTACTTCACTCTGTATGACAGACAGTCTATTCACCTCACTACAAAGAACTCAATTTCATTTCTTTTCATGGCTGAGTAATATTCCATTGTATATATGTGCCACATCTTCTTTATCCATTCATCTGTCAATGGACACTTAGGTTGCTTCCATGTCCTGGCTACTGTAAATAAAGCTGCAATGAACATTGTGATACATGACTCTATTTGAATTATAGCTTTCTCAGGGTATATGCCCAGTAGTGGGATTGATGGGTCATATGGTAGTTCTATTTTTAATTTTTTAAGGAAACTCCATACTGTTCTCCATAGTGGCTGTATCAATTTACATTCCCACCAACAGTGCAAGAGGGTTCCCTTTACTCCACACCCTCTCCAGCATTTACTGTTTGTAGATTTTTTGATGATGGCCATTCTGACTGGTGTGAGGTGATACCTCACTGTGGTTTTGATTTGCACTTCTCTAATGATTAATGATGTTGAGCATCCTTTCATGTGTTTGTAGGCAATCTGTACATCTTCTTTGGAGAACTGTCTATTTAGGTCTTCTGCCCATTTTTGGATTGCGTTGTTTGTTTTTTTAATATTGAGCTGCATGAGCCATTTGTATATTTTGGAGATTAATCCTTTGTCAGTTGCTTCATTTGCAAATATTTTCTCTCATTCTGAGGGTTGTCTTTTCGTCTCGTTTATGGTTTCCTTTGCTGTGAAAAAGCTTTTAAGTTCCATTAGGTCCTATTTGTTTATTTTTGTTTTTATTTCCATTACTCTAGGAGGTGGGTCAAAAGGATCTTGCTGTGATTTATGTCATAGAGTGTTCTCCCAATGTTTTCCTCTAAGAGTTTTACAGTGTCTGGCCTTACATTTAGGTCTTTAATCCATTTTCAGTTTATTTCTGTGTATGGTGTCAGGGAGTGTTCTAATTTCATTCTTTTACATGTAGCTGTCCAGTTGTCCCAGCACCACTTATTGAAGAGGCTGTCTTTTCTCCACTGTATATTCTTGCCTCCTTTATCAAAGATAAGGTGACCATATGTGCGTGGGTTTACCTCGGGGCTTTCTATCCTGTTCCATTAATCTATACTTCTGTTTTTGTGCCAGTACCATAATGTCTTGATTACTATAGCTTTGTAGTATGGTCTGAGGTCAGGGAGCCTGATTCCTCCAGCTCCGTTTTTCTTTCTCAAGATTGCTTTGGCTAACTGGGGTCTTTTGTGTTTCCATACAAATTGTGATATTTTTTGTCCTAGTTCTGTGAAAAATGCCAGTGATAGTTTGATAGGGAATGCTTTGAATCTGTAGATTGCTTTGGGTAGTATAGTCATTTTCACAATGTTGATGCTTCCAATCCAAGAACATGGTGTATCTCTCCATATGTTTGTATCATCTTTAATTTCTTTCATCAGTGTCTTATAGTTTTCTGCATACAGGTCTTTTGTCTCCTTAGGTAGGTTTATTCCTAGGTATTTTATTCTTTTTGTTGTTATGGTAAATGGGAGGGTTTCCTTAATTTCTCTTTCAGATTTTTCGTCGTTAGTGTATAGGAATGCAAGAGATTTCTGTGCATTAATTTTGTATCCTGCTACTTTACCAAATTCATTGATTATCTCTAGTACTTTTCTGGTGGCATTTTTAGGATTCTCCATGTATAGTATCATGTAATCTGTAAACAGTGACAGCTTTACTTCTTCTTTTCTGATTTGGATTCTTTTTATTTGTTTTTCTTCTGTGATTGCCATGGCTAAAACTTCCAAAACTATGTTGAATAATAGTGGTGAAAGGGGGCAAACTTGTCTCGTTCCTGACCTTAGAGGAAATGGTTTCAGTTTTTCACCATTGAGAACAATGCTGGCTGTGGGTCTGTCACATATGGCCTTTATTATGTTGAGGTAGGTTCCCTCTATGCCTACTTTCTGGAGAGGTTTTATCATAGATGGGTGTTGAACTTTGTCGAAAGCTTTTTCTGCATCTATTGAGATTACCATGTGAATTCTACCAAACATTTAGAGAAGAGCTAACACCTAACCTTCTCAAACTCTTCCAAAATATAGTAGAGGGAGGAACACTCCCAAACTCATTCTACAAGGCCACCATCACCCTGATACCAAAACCAGACAAAGAAGTCACAAAAAAAGACAACTACAGGCGAATATCACTGATAAACATAGATGCAAAAATCCTCAACAAAATACTAGCAAACAGAATTCAACAGCAAATTGAAAGGATCATACAGCATGATCAGGTGGGGTTTATCCCAGGAATGCAAGGATTCTTCAATATACGCAAATCAATCAATGTGATACACCATATGAACAAAATCAGGAAATTTTTAAATGGAACTGAACCCAGGAATGAATCTAAGAAGCCGAGAAAAGGTTGGGAAGAGCCCAATTCCCATGTCCTCCATTGTCTGGAAGGACTAAATGTGGCACCTTTGATACTGTGATGGCTTGATGACTCTGGTCAGAAATGAAATCTAAACAGAAAATGCAGTTCTTCCAAGTCTCAAAACTCCAGCCTGATATCATAATTACTTTCAGCCAGTGAGCTAAGGATCTGGCTAGACTAGGAGGTAGGATGGGATGAGGATGGCTGCGAAAGAAGGAAAGGAAAGAAGCCAGCTTGTCGGGAGCCCACAAGGACACATGCAGAGAGATGATGGTTGACCTCTGTCAAGTCCAACTGTGCAAGGATAAATCCATCTGCTGATGAGTTCAGCACAGTACAAAGTATTAATTAAAAGAGGGATGGCATTTCAGAGCCTCCCTGCTGAGAAGTACCATGGAGAATTACCTTGAGACAGCATCTAACATGCTGAAAATTAATTTACTCCACAGTTTAGGTGCTTTGGAGAGATGCAAAGTGAAGTGTTGACCACAGCTGAGCATGGCATTACCATGTACTGTCTGAATCAGTTGCAGATATTAACTGACCTGAACCTGTGAAAGGGCTGCAGAAGATCCCCCCACTCCACCCCAGGCATGGTTAATTACCTGACACATCTCCACAGCAACTCTATAATGTAGAGAACAGCATGATTATCATCATTAGGCTGATGATGAAACTGAGGCTTAGAAAACTGGCCCTAAATATTAGAGCTTCTAATGGAGGAGCCAAGATGTCTGTTTCAGGAAACATGCTCTTAACATTTCTGAAAACGTAAGAGAGACTTCAGGCAGTTCTAAAAGTAAGGTAACTTTTGAGAAGATGGCCGAGTAGAAGGACGTGCTCTCACTCTCTCTTGCAAAAGCACAGGAATCACAACTAACTGCTGAACAATTATTGATAGGAAGACACTGGAACTCACCAGAAAACATACACCACATCCAAAGACAAAGGAGAAGCCACAGTGAGACGGTAGGAGGGGCGCAATCACAATAAAACCAAATCTCATAAACCGCTGGGTGGGTGACTCACAAACTGGAGAACAATTATACCACAGAAGTCCACCCACTGCAGTGAAGGTTCTGAGCTCCACGTCAGGCTTCCCAACCTGGGAGGCTGGCAATGGGCAAAGGAATTACCAAAGAATCAGACTTTGAAGGCTAGTGGGATTTGATTGCAGGACTTTGACAGGACTGGGGAAAACAGAGACTCCACTCTTGGAGGGCACACACAAAGTAGTGTGCGCATTGGGACCCAGGGGAAGGAGCAGTGACCCCATAGGAGATGGAGCCAGACGTACCTGCTAGAGTTGGAGGGTCTCCTGCAGAATTCAGAAATAATGATAGTGAAGATGATCCAGGACCTCGGAAAAAGAATGGAGGCAATGATGGAGAAGATGCAAGAAATGTTTAACAAAGACCTAGAAGAATCAAAGAACAAACACCTAGAAGAATTAAAGAACAAACAAACAGAGATGAGCAATACAGTAATTGAAATGAAAAACACACTAGGAGGAATCAATAGCAGAATAACCAAGGCAGAAGAACGGATAAGTGACCTGAAAGACGGAATGGTAGAATTCACTGCCATGGAAGAGAATAAAGAAAAAAGAATGACAAGAAATGAAGACAGCCTAAGAGACCTCTGGGACAACATTAAATGCACTAACATTCGCATTACAGGGGTCCCAGAAGGAGAAAAGAGAGAGAAAGAACCTGAGAAAATATTTAAAGAGATTATAGCTGAGAACTACTTCCCTATCATGGGAAAGGAAATAGTCACTTAAGTGCAGACAGTGCAGAGAGTCCCAGGCAGGATAAGCCTAAGGAGAAACATGCTGAGACACATAGTAATCAAATCGACAAAAATTAAAGACAAAGAAAAATTATTAAAAGAACAAGGGAAAAAGGACAAATAACATACAAGGGAACTCCCATAAGGTTAACAGCTGATTTCTCAGCAAAAACTCTACAAGCCAGAAGGGAGTGGCACGATATATTTAAAGTCATGAAAGTGAAGAATCTACAACCAAGACTACTCTGTCCGGCAAGGACCTAATTCAGATTCGATGAAGAAATCAAAAGCTTTACAGAGAAGCAAAAGCTAAGAGAATTCAGCACCACCAAACCAGCTCTACAACAAACGCTAAAGGAACTTCTCTAAGTGGGAAACACAAGAGAAGAAAAGGACCTACAAACACAAACACAAAACAATTAAGAAAATGGTAATAGGAACATACGTATCGATAATTACCTTGAATGTGAATGGATTAAATGCTCCAGCCAAAAGACACAGGCTCGCTGAATGGATACAAAAACAAGACCCATCTATACGCTGTCTACAAGAGACCCACTTCAGATGTAGGGACACACAGAGACTGAAAGCGAGGGGATGGAAAAAGATATTCCATGCAAATGGAAATCAAAAGAAAGCTGGAGTAGCTATACTCATATCAGATAAAATAGACTTTAAAATAAAGAATGTTACAAGAAACAAGGAAGGACACTACATAATGATCAAGGGATAAATCCAAGAAGAAGATATAACAATTATAAATATATATGAACCCAACACAGGAGCACCTCAATACATAAGACAAATGCTAACAGCTATAAAAGAGGAAATCAACAGTAACACAGTAATAGTGGGGGAGTTTAACACCTCACTTACACCAACGGACAGATCATCCAGACAGAAAATTAATAAGGAAACACAAGCTTTAAATGACACAACAGACCAGACAGATTTCACTGATATTTACAGGACATTCCATCTGAAAACAACAGACTAAACATTCTTCTCAAGTGCACAAGGAACATTCTCCAGGATAGATCACATCTTGGGTCACAAATCAAGCCTCAGAAAATTGAAGAAAACTGAAGTCCTATCAAGCATCTTTTCCAACGACAATGCTATGAGATTAAATTACAGGGAAAAAAAATGTAAAAAACACAAATACATGGAGGCTAAACAATAAATTACTAAATAACCAAGAGATCACTGAAGAAATGAAAGAGGAAATCAAAAAATACCTAGACACAAATGACAACAAAAACACGATGATCCAAAACCTATGGGATGCAGCAAAAGCAGTTCTAAGAGGGAAGTTTATACCAATACACACCTACCTCAAGAAACAAGAAAAATCTCAAATAAACAATCTAATCTTACACCTAAAGGAACCAGAGAAAGAAGAACAAACAAAACCCAAAGTTCGCAGAAGGAAAGAAATCATAAACATCAGATCAGAAATAAATGAAATAGAAACAAAGAAAACAATAGCAAAAATCAACAAAACTAAAAGCTGGTTCTTTGAGAAGATAAACAAAATTGATAAACCATTAGCCAGACTCATCAAGAAAAAGAAGGAAAGGACTCAAATCAACAAAATTAGAAATGAAAAAGGAGAAGTTACAATGGACACCACAGAAATACAAAGCATCATAAGAGACTACTATAAGCATAAGCAAATCTATGCCAATCAAATGGACAACCTGGAAGAAATGGACAAAGTCTTAGAAAGGTATAACCTTCCAAGACTGAACCAGGAAGAAACAGAAAATAAGAACAGACCAATCACAAGTAATGAAATTGAAACTGTGATTAAAAATCTTGCAACAAACAAAAGTCCAGGACCAGATGGCTTCACAGGTGAATTCTATCAAACATTTAAAGAAGAGCTAACACCCATCCTTCTCAAACTCTTCCAAAAAACTGCAGAGGAAGGAACACTCCCAAACACATTCTACGAGGCCACCATCACGCTGATACCAAAATTAGACAGAGATACTACAAAAAAAGAAAACTACAGACCAATATCACTGATGAATATAGATGCAAAAATCCTCAACAAAATACTAGCAAACAGAATCCAACAACATATTAAAAGGATCATACACCATGATCAGGTGGGATTTATCCCAGGGATGCAAGGATTCTTCAATATGCACAAATTAATCAATGCAATACACCATGTTAACAAATTGAAGAATAAAAGCCACATGATCATCTCAGTAGATGCAGAAAAAGCTTTTGACAAAATTCAACACCCATTTATGATAAAAACTCTCCAGAAAGTGGGCATAGTGGGAACTTACCTCAACATGATAAAGGCCATATATGACGAACCCACAGCCAGCATCGTTCTAAATGGTAAAAAACTGAAACCATTTCCGCTAAGATCAGGAAGAAGACAAGGATGCCCACTCTCGCCACTATTATTCAACATAGTTTTGGCAGTCCTAGCCACGGCCATCAGAGAAGAAAAAGAAATAAAAGGAAAAGAAATTGGAAAAGAAGTAAAACTGTCACTGTTTGCAGATGACATGATACATAGATGATGTGTGTACCTGTATGTACATGACACACATGTATGTACATATGATACACATGTGTACATGAACCTGTATGTGCATGATACATACATGATGACATAGATAATCTTAAAGATGCCAGCAGAAAACTACTAGAGCTAATCAATGAATTTGGTAAAGTTGCAGGATGCAAAATTAACGCACAGAAAACTCTTGCATTCCTATACACCAACAACGAAAGATCAGAAAGAGAAATTAAGGAAACAATTCCATTCACCATTGCAACAGAAAGAATAAAATACCTAGGAATAAACCTACCTAGGGAGGTCAAAGACCTGTACTCAGAAAACTATAAGACACCTATGGAAGAAATTAAATACAATACAAACAGATGGAGAGATACACCATGTTCTTGGATTGGAAGAATCAATATTGTGAAAATGACTATACTATCAAAAGCAATCTACAGCGTCAATCCCTATCAAATTACCAATGGCATTTTAAAAATAACTAGAACAAAAAAATCTTAAAATGTGTATGGAGACAAAAAAGACCCCAAAGAGCCAAAGCAATCTCAAGGGAAAAAAACAGAGCTAGAGGAATCAGAGTCCCTGACTTCAGACTATACTACAAAGCTATAGTAATCAAGACAGTATGGTACTGGCACAAAAACAGAAATATAGAACAATGGATCAGGATAGAAAGCCCAGAGATAAACCCATGCACCTGTGGTCACCTAATCTATGACGAAGGAGGCAAGGATATACAATGGAGAAAAGACAGTCTCTTCAATAAGTGGTGCTGGGAAAACTGGACAACTACATGTAAAAGAATGAAATTAGAACAATTCCTAACACCATGCACAAAAATAAACTCCAAATGGATTAAAGACCTAAATATAAGACCAGACACTATAAAACTCTTAGAGGAAAACACAGGAAGAACACTCTTTGACATAAATCACAGCAAGACCTTTTTTGACCCACTTCCTAGAGTAATGGAAATAAAAACAAAAACAAACAAATGGAACCTAATGAAACTTAAAAGCTTTTGCACAGCAAAGGAAAATATAAACAAGATGAAAAGACAACCCTCAGAATGGGAGAAAATATTGGCAAACAAATCAATGGACAAAGCATTAATCTCCAAAATATATAAACAGCTTATGTAGCTCAATATTGAAAAACAAACAACCCAATCCAAAAATGGGCAGAAGACCTAAACAGACATTTCTCCAAAGAAGACATACAGATGCCCAAGAGGCACATGACAAGCTCCTCAACATCACTAATTATTAGAGAAACGCAAATCAAAACTACAATGAGGTATCACCTCACACCATTTAGAATGGGCACCATCCGAAAATCTACAAACAGTAAATGCTGGAGAGGGTGTGGAGAAAAGGGAACCCTCTGGCACTGTTGGTGGGAATGTAAATTGATACAGCCACTATGCAGAACAGTATAGACGTTCCTTAAAAAACTAAAAATAGAACCATCATATGACCCAGCAATCCCACTGCTAGGCATATACCCTGAGAAGACGATAATTCAAAACGCGACATGTACCACAACGTTCAATGCAGCACAATTTACAATAGGCAGGACATGGAAGCAACCTAAGTGTCCATCAACTGATGAATAGATAAAGATGTGGCACACATATACAATGAAATATTCCATACAAAGGAATGAAATTGGGTCATTTGTAGAGATGTAGATGGAGCTAGAGACTGTCATTCAGAGTGAAGTAAGTCAGAAAGGGAAAAGGAAATATCATATATTAATGCATATATGTGGAATCTAGAAAAATGATATGGATGAACTGGTTTGCAATGCAGAAATAGAGACAGATGTAGAGAACAAATGTATGGACACCAAGGGGGGAAAGTTTGGGGGGGTGGTGGTAGTGGGATGAACTGGGAGATTGGGGTTGACATATATACACTAATATGTATAAAATAGATAACTAATAAGAACCTGCTGTATAAAAAAAAAGTAAAATTCAAAAAAAAGAGAGAAAAATAAATACCGTATGGTAACACATATATATGGAATCTAGAAAAAAATGCTTCTGATGAACCTAGGGGCAGGACGGGAATAAAGACGCAGACATAGAGAATGGACTTGAGGACACGGGGAAGAGGAAGGGGAAGCTGGGATGAAGTGAGAGAGTAGCATTGACAAATATACACTACCGAATGTAAAACAGATAGCTAGTGGGAAGTAGCTGCATAGCACAGGGAGATCAGCTTGGTGCTTTGTGACCACCTAGAGGGGTGGGATAGGGAGGATGGGAGGGAGACGCAAGAGGGAGGGGATATGGGGATATATGTATACACACAGCTGACTCACTTTGTTACGCAGCAGAAACTAACAACATTATAACGCAATTATACTCCAATAAAGATTTAAAAAAAAAAAAAAAGTAAGGTAACTTTTGAGCAGAACTTTAGAAGATTATCAAGTAGTTTGCCTGGAACTGCAATGTTCTGTTTTCATTGTCCTGGCAAAGGGAAGGCATGATTGAAGAGCCAGAGGTAAATGATCTCATGGCATGTATGCAGAGGGGTGATGGTGTAGAGTGTGGGTGGGGAACTGAGGATCAGTAGGTGAGTGTGAGTTTGCAAAGATGTTTCAGGTATTTGGTGTGAGAAGGCAGTCTATGCCATGCTAAAGGGTTTAGGATTTAATCTCTAGGCTAGCCCAGACATGGAAGCAACCCAAATGTCCATCGACAGATTAATGGATAAAGAAGATGTGGTATATTTATACAATAGAATATTACTCAGTCATAAAAAAGAATGAAATAGTGCCATTTGCAGCAACATGGATGGACTTGGAGATGATCATACTTAGTGAAGGAAGCCAGACAAAGACAAATATACGATATTACTTATATGTGGAATCTTTAAAAAAAATGATACGAATGAACTTATATACAAAACAGAATTAGACCCACAGACAGAGAAAACAAACTTATGGTTACCAGAGGGGAAAGAGGGGGATAAATTAGGAGTTTGGGATTAACATATATACCATACTATATATAAAATAGATAATGAACAAGGATTTACTCTATAGCACAGGGAACTCTACTCAATATTTTGTAATAACCTATAAGGGAAAAGAATCTAAAAAAAAAGATATGTATGGATGTATTACTGAATCACTTTGCTGTACAACTGAAACCAATACAACTTTGTAAATCAACTATACTTCAGTTTAAAAGATCTCTAGGCTAGTTTTTCTCAATCTTGATTCCCTGAAAAATCTATGGTGATGCTGTTCGCATAAGACACAACCAGGTGCGCATACCACAATTTTGAAAATGTCTCTAATAATCTTTAGTGAAATCCTGCCCAGCAATGATTTGTATTCACGGCATCTCTTTATGGTTTGTCCATAAAGGCAGATTACTATGGGCAGTAAGAGAAAAAAGGATGGGGGCACATTAGCTGTCACTCAGTTGATTTTTGTTGATTTACGAATGCAAGTATGTAAGAATGACATAATTTTTACTGATAACCTTGAATTGCCTCAAATTTACCAAAAACAAACAAACAAAAAAAATGGAAGAGCGATAACTCATCAACATCAATCTTTATTATTGGCCACAAAATTTTTGTGACACACTTCACATGTAATCATGACTCACCAGTGTCATTACACTTTTATTTAAAATTCTTTTATAGGTCTCTCTTGACTTCAACAGCAGTTTTTAACCAAAGGATAACATCATTTAGTCTGCATTTTAGGAAACTTACAAGGCGACATAAAGGATCAATTTAAGGGTAGCAAAACTGAAGGGAGAGAGGACAGAAAGGAAGCTGATCCAGGCAAACGATGATGAGGATATGATTTTTAAAAACATCAGTAGGGATGAGAAAGATGCAGTTGAAAAAATATCTTGCAGGTGTCATAAATTGTCATGGGAATCAAGTGGGTGGGGATGGTTAAGAGAATGAAAGAAGGGAGTCCAGGGTGATTTGAGATTTCCAGGTTGGACAAGCAGATGGATGGTGAGATTTTTCAATGAGATCATCTGAGAACTCAAGAGGAATCATTTAACCAACTTGGGGGAAGGAGGAATGCAATATGTTCTGTCATGGAGAGTTTGGCTTTGAGGTCTATGAGAAATACCCCAGTAGAGCTATCCAGCAGTATCTGAGCAATAGCAGGGTAGAGATGTCTAGTGGGGCATGGAGTATGGGAAGTGTGAAATTCTGGAAAGAGTAGAGTATGGGAAGGATTTGGTGATCTTCACATGAACTAACAGTCATGATGATAATGGGTATGTTTTTCTGGGAAAATGAATCTTTTTAAAAGCAAACAAGAAAATGGTGAGAACATCCTGGAAACACTGACATTTATGGGGTCCCCAAATCAAGAAGAGCCAAAGAAAATACAAAAATGGAATGGTCAGGAAGATAGAAAGAAAGACAGAAGAAAATCACAGGGGCCAAGGAAGGACAGAAACTCTGGAAGGAAGCAGACACCAGTGCAAATATTGCTGAAGTCAGGTAGAAAGAGGAATGAAAAGAGATTCGACATTAAGAGTTCCCTGAGGATCATGGTCCAAGAAGTAGTGGGGCAGAGACAAGATTGAGGGGGTTTAGAGGTGGATTGAAGGTGAGGAAGCACATTCATTACACATAATTTCATAAAATATGGCAATGAAGAAAGGAGACAAATAGAGAAATCACTTGAGTGGAAAGAAGAACAGTTTTGTTTTCAGGAGGGAGAATATTTTTTTTTTTTCAAGAGGGAGAAGAATTAATGATGTCTTTAGGTGCAAGGGAGTAAACAGTTTGAAGATAGTGCACCCAGATAGTAACTGATGAAGCAAAACTCCTAAAGAGCTGGAAGAGACAGGATTAAAGGTGCAACTGAAATTTAGTTCACTAAGAAGGTACTGCTACTCTTCAACATAGCAGAGAAATACAGAAGAAGAGAAAACTTTGTGGGGAGAGGGGCAAAGGAAAGTAGGATGCGTTTATATGTTGTAGCCTCTATTTTTTGGTGAGACAGAAGGCTCAATGATTGCTCAAAGTAAGGGACAGGGAAGGGTGGGGGGCTAAGGTGAGTGGTGAAGCTGTGGTAAAGGTTTGGACAAACCCACACCAGGAACAGGAGGACAGCCAATTAGAACACACTATGTGGCAAAAGCAAGGGCTGTTTGGCTAATCAAATAAGAGGAGTGGAAGGATGCAGGTCGTGGCTGGTGTTGAGCTCTTATGTTTCTATTTGTTCAAGAATGACCAAATCAAGAGAATTAGAAATGAAAAAGGAGAAGTAACAACTGACACTGCAGAAATACAAAGGATCATGAGAGATTACTAAAAGCAACTATGTGCCAATAAAACGGACAACCTGGAAGAAATGGACAGATTCTTAGAAAAGCACAACCTTCCGAGACTGAGCCAGGAAGAAACAGAAAATATGAACAGACCAATCACAAGTAATGAAATTGAAACTGTGATTAAAAATCTTCCAACAAACAAAAGCCCAGGACCCGATGGCTACACAGGCGAATTCTATCAAACATTTAGAGACGAGCTAACACCTATCCTTCTCAAACTCTTCCAAAATGTAGCAGAGGGAGGAACACTCCCAAACTCATTCTACAAGGCCACCATCACCCTGATACCAAAACCATACAAAGATGTCACAAAGAAAGAAAACTACAGGCCAGTATCACTGATGAACATAGAGGCAAAAATCCTCAACAAAATACTAGCAAACAGAATCCAACAGCACATTAAAAGGATCATACACCACGATCAAGTGGGGTTTATCCCAGGAATGCAAGGATTCTTCAATATATGCAAATCAATCAATGTGATACACCATATTAACAAACTGAAGGAGAAAAACCATATGATCATCTCAATAGATGCAGAAAAAGCTTTTGACAAAATTCAGTGCCCACTTACGACAAAAACCCTCCAGAAAGCAGGCACAGAGGGAACTTACCTCAACATAATAAAGGCCATATATGACAAACCCACAGCCAACATCGTTCTCAATGGTGAAAACCTGAAACCATTTCCTCTAAGATCAGGAACACGACAAGGTTGTCCACTCTCACCACTATTATCCAACATAGTTTTGGAAGTTTTAGCCATGGCAATCACAGAAGAAAAACAAATAAAAGGAATCCAAATCAGAAAAGAAGAAGTAAAGCTGTCACTGTTTGCAGATGACATGATACTATACATACAGAATCCTAAAGATGCCACCAGAAAACTACTAGAGCTAATCAATGAATTTGGTAAAGTAGCAGGATACAAAATTAATGCACAGAAATCTCTTGCATTCCTATACACTAACGATGAAAAATCTGAAAGTGAAATTAAGAAAACACTCCCATTTACCGTTGAAACAAAAAGAATAAAATATCTAGGAATAAACCTACCTAAGGAGACAAAAGACCTGTATGCAGAAAACTATAAGACACTGATGAAAGAAATTAAAGATGATACAAACAGATGGAGAGATATACCCCATTCTTGGATTGGAAGAATCAACACTGTGAAAATGATTATACTACCCAAAGCAATCTACAGATTCAATGCAATCCCTATCAAACTACCAATGGCATTTTTCACAGGACTAGAACAAAAAATTTCACAATTTGTATGGAAACACAGAAGACCCTGAATAGCCAAAGCAATCTTGAGAAAGAAAAACGGACCTGGAGGAATCAGGCTCCCTGACTTCAGACTATATTACAAAGATACAGTAATCAAGACAGTATGGTACTGGCACAAAAACAGAAATACAGATCAATGGAACGGGTTAGAAAGCCCAGAGATAAACCCCCACACATATGGTCACCTTATTTTTGATAAAGGAGGCAAGGATATACAATGGAGAAAAGACAGCCTCTTCAATAAGTGGTGCTGGGAAAAGTGCACAGCTACATGTGAAAGAATGAAATTAGAACACTCCCTAACACCATACACAAAAATAAACTCCAAATGGATTAAAGACCTAAATGTAAGGCCAGACACTATAAAACTCTTAGAGGAAAACATAGGCTGAACACTCTATGACATAAATCACAACAAGATCCTTTTTGACTCACCTCCTAGAGAAATGGAAATAAAAACAAAAATAAACAAATGGGACCTAATGAAACTTAAAAGCTTTTGCACAGCAAAGGAAAACATAAACAAGACGAAAAGACAACTCTCAGAATGGGAGAAAATATTTGCAAATGAAGCAACTGACAAAGGATTAATGTCCAAAATTTACAAGCAGCTCATGAAGCTCAATATCAAAGAAACAAACAACCCAATCCAAAAATGGGCAGAAGACCTAAATAGTCATTTCTCCAAAGAAGATATACAGATTGCCAACAAACACATGAAAGGATGTTCAACATCACTAATCATTAGAGAAATGCAAATCAAAACTACAATGAGGAATCATCTCACACCAGTCAGAATGGCCATCATCAAGAAATCTACAAACAATAAATGCTGGAGAGGGTGTGGAGAAACGGGAACCCTCTTGCACTGTTGGTGGGAATGTAAATTGATACAGCCACTATGGAGAACAGTATGGAGTTTCCTTAAAAAACTAAAAATAGAACTACCATATGCCCCAGCAATCCCACTACTGGGCATATACCCTGAGAAAACCATAATTCAAAAAGAGTCATGTACCACAATGTTCACTGCAGCTCTATTTACAATAGCCAGGACATGGAAGCAACCTAAGTGTCTATTGGCAGATGCATGGATAAAGAAGATGTGGCACATATACACAATGGAATATTACTCAGCCATAAAAAGAAAGGAAATTGAGTTCTTTGTAGTGAGGTGGATGGACTTAGAGTCTGTCATACAGAGTGAAGTAAGTCAGAAAGAGAAAAATAAATACTGTATGCTAACACATATATATGGAATCTAAAAAAAAAAATGGTTCTGAAGAACCTAGGGGCAGGACAGGAATAAAGATACAGACGTAGAGAATGGACTTGAGGACATGGGGAGTGGGAAGGGTAAGCTGGGACGAAGTGAGAGAGTGGCATGGACATATATACACTACCAAATGTAAAATAGATAGCTAGTGGGAAGCAGCCGCATAGCACAGGGAGATCAGCTCGGTGCTTTGTGACCACCTAGAGGGGTGGGATAGGGAGGGTGGGAGGGAGACGCAAGAGGGAGGAGATATGGGGATATATGTATATGTATAGCTGATTTACTTTGTTATAAAGCAGAAACTAACACACCATTGTAAAACAATTATACTCCAATAAAGATGTTAAAAAAAAAAAAAAAAGAATGGAGTGACATGTAGTGGTGCCTACCAAATGAATGGCAGACAATGATGACAAAGCTAATTAGGTCTCTAGGTGTAATGATCCAAATGTGATGTGGTAAATCCACAACCCCACACCAGCTCTGCTCCTGGCAAGGAAAAAGCAGCGTTTTGCGGCCAATGAGATGGCAGCCCCAGTCTGTCCTTGATTTATCTCCAACTCTTCCAAATCCAGCTCTTTCAACCTCTAAACCCATAGCCTTCTCTCATCTATCTCCATTTCCTCAAGTCCACCGTTTCCTAGCAAGACCACCAACTAGAATAGATCCTCCAAGCCCTGAACATTCGAGAAGAGACAGCCAAGGAATTGATACTCACAGGGAAAGATTTCAGTGGGGACAGGAAGGAGGGAGAAGCTGCTTCTTACTATTAATGCAGGTCTTTTGTGCAACATGGTGACAAAATGTCAGCCATGTATTATTCCACCAGATGAGCCGCTGAATGAATATTAATTTTTAAAAACCTTTCCTGGGTATTAGCTTTTTTATAAAGCACAGTGTTTACCCAGGGGACCATCCATAGCAGTAGTTAAACAGAGACACTCTAACTCATTGTGTTTCTAGGGTCTTGGGAAATAGAAATCCTTTAAGTACTTTTACTCTGCTTCATGGGAGCTAGTTTTCAAAGTTTAAATTGTTTACATTTCACACTACTCACTTCCTAAATTCCATTTATAAATCAAAGTAGCTTTTGAGCAATTTGATGGGAGTGAAATGGATTAAGAAAGAATAAACATATGTATATATATATATATATATATATATATATATATATTTGGTCATTTAAATTAATTGGATTTTTTTCTTTTTTTTTTTTTTTACTTCTAACCGCTTCTATGAAGATACTCTGAGCCAGGTCTGGTGTCTTCAGCTTTGGCCTGGAGATCAGGTATGTTGCCAGAAAAGAACATGTTGTGACTGTCCTCTTAGACTACCAACTTCCGACTCCAATGATATCATGTCTTCTGTGTTCTTTGGCATTGGAGTTGACCTGGCTAATGTCTCAGAGATCCAGGATGAAGAACAGTTCTTTCTACAGTAACATCTTCCCATTCATAATCACTCAAATCCAGGCTCTAGAACTCACCATGGGTATTTTATAACACTGATCTAAAAGTTTCTACCCCTTCCAATTAGAATCAAAGGCTCTTAGTGCCGGAAGGGTTCTCAGAGGTCACTGTGTTACAGTTGGTTTTCAAACCAATTGGGAATGAATATATTTTCCCAAACTATCACAGACTGACATTTTTGTAAATGCAATAAAAATATCACAGAATGTCACACTGCTACAGAAGTTTCTAAAGATCCTCAATGGACGTACTTATTTATACTGATCACAAATCAGTAGCAGTTTGTGGACCAGCACTGGTCCCTGTACTATACTTTGAGCAGCTATGATGCTGGTACAAACTTCTCACTCTTCATTCAGGTAAGGAAGCTGAAGTGTAAGGGGACAAGGCAATTAACCACAAACACATAATTTCTTAGCAGGAGAGTTAGATTAGGACTAGGATTCCTAGTGCCAGCCACAACTACTGAATCTCCTCATAGTCACTCACGCAGAGGTTAAGAAAGATGGACCCGTGCACAAAGACTCCTCAATACCTGCACCCTACATAGTTTGATTTTAAGTATATTTGTGTATCTGACAAGGTCAGGTTCCCTGTTATATATACACAATTAAGGCAGGCCTTCCAGACTCCCAGACTAAGCTGGGTCCCTCGGTTTTACCCTCACATCGCAATATTTACTCATCCTTCCTTGCTTTTACCACAGTTAGCAGTTACATCTTTACATAATTATTTCACTACCATCTGTTTTCCCTGCTGGGCTATAAGGACTAAGGGGGCAAAGACCATGTTTGTTTTGTCTACCATCATAGCCTGGTGCCTAGCACAGTGCCTGGCTCCGAGCAAATAATGAAAGAATTAATTTTGTTGAAAGAATTAATTAATGAGCGGAGAAGTAATGCTAGGGTAGCACTCTGGGGCCACCTGCAGGCACTACGGGACCTAGCAGGATGCCCAGTGCTGCCACCATGAGGACACCGGGACTGCCGCAGAGCTGAGCCTGGCTAAGTTTTCTCCAGGGCAGCTTAGCTCCTCTGCCTAGCAACTTCTTCAGGCTTATTTCAAGGGGCCTTTTATCCATAGGGCAGGCAGGTCTGTTCTCCCCTCCTCCCTTCTTCCTGATCTCCCTTCTTGCCTCCTCCTAACTTCCTTTCTTCCTTTTTTCTTCCCTGTAATTATTTCTGTATATAACACTGTGTGAGGCAATATATATAGAGATAAACTATCTGGCAGGATCTCTGCCTCGAAAAAGTTTACAATATAGACGGGGGAAGAGAGAAATGCAAATGATCGGTTGATAAAAATCAGCAAAGATAAACATTAAGGCAACATGAGCTCCAGGAGTTTCAACTCCTCTGCCTGGATTTTAAGCCCTTCACAGTCAGATCCCATCCTACCTGGCCAAGGTGTACCCAGTGTACATCAGAAACGCCGACTTCCTCAGCACCTCCAAAACATCACACTTACTTCTGTCTCGGACCCTCTAGCTCCTGCTGCGGCCCTAGCTGAAACGTTCTCCTTCTTTTGGCTTTGCCAGGTCTCACCTTGCCGACGTAGCTCAAGTGCCGCCACCTGTGAGACCTACCCCACCCTCCAGTTTCCTGTGGCGCAAATTACCTGGATCACACAGGCGGACACTCAGGCATTTGACACCTTGCGATCAGGTCTCCCAGCTGATCTCTGAAGGAAGCAACTGTGGCTGGTATACAGTCACTGTCACCAGAGTACGTCAAGTCTGAAATTGTGAATGCTTCAGTGGAAATACGTAGCAAGGCCAAAACAATCTAGTTTTAGGTGATTTTACTGGATCTACCATCACCTAGAATACGTAAAAGCAAACTCAGGGCAAAATGCAGATAGGTGTCATTGGAAGACATCACAACTTATCTCAGAAGTGGCTGTACTTGCGGTAATGTATGAAAGAGTTTTCCAAGACTCGGTTTGTCATTAATAAAATGGGGATAGTAAGGAGAGCTAGGAATAATGGGAACGCTATATAATTAAGGGTAACAGCGGCATGATATATACAGTGCCGCGCCACTGTCCACACCATGATTCCCAGTGAGCCTCTTTACCTCTCTGGGCCTCAGTTTCCTTGTCTGTAAGCTAAGTCTATTTTCTCAAGACTCCCTTCCCACTTTAATTGTCCAGGTGTCTCTTAGAAGCCAGTATGTCTCTCCTGGGTTCCCACGGTCAATGCCTGTTCCAGAAATGGCTGCTGATTTCCTCTGAGCAGCCAGAAGGAAAGGTTCTTATTCATTACACAGCCCCATCAATCATCTGGAGTCCATAGGATGTTTAATATGGAATCACTTAATTTAATAGTCATTTTGACATAAGAAACTGTTTTCTTAAAGCAAGAACTGGCTGTAAAACCTCAAGTGATATTTTACGGCCGCCATATAATAAAATCATTCAGCAATTAGTGATTAATGACATACAACCGTAAGTTTCTCCACGGTCACTTCCCCACTGCTGCTGTTCCTCTCTGGTCTCAGCAGTCACACCTGGAGTGACAAGCCTCTTTCTATAACCAGGGTAGATTTCTGAGCCTAAAAGACCCTTACCTCCATCAAAAAGTATCTGATGGAGCCTGGCACCATAGTGGGGCTGAATGAAAGCATCTAAATAGACACATTCCATGGCCTGGGGGAAAGTTAGCGTGGAGCTCCCTCAGACAAACCACCACGGATGAGGTATGGAACAAAAGAATAAAGCGTTGACTCCCTAGGTTTTGCTCTTTTGGCGGCAGGGTTTTTGTGAGAAAGGCACGTAGAACCTGTGAGCTGACTCTCTCCTGCAGCCTTCTACCCATCACACTGCCCTCCTTCACTGTACTTTTAGCCCTGATCCTCCCACTGCCAAAACACCGAACACCCTCTTGCTGAGCAGGGCCCCTGCTGTGGCACCCTTCTCTGGCCTCTCCTCCCACAAACACCAAAAATTAAACTTGACAGTGTGGGCTTTCAACGCAGAAATATCAGCCCCACTCTTTCCTCATTCATAACAACACTCGCCCAAACCTTATGGGACAGACTATTGGTGCTAATCCCATTTTACAAATGAGGAAACTGAGGCCCTGGGTGCCCAAGAACACACGGCTAATACGCAGCCCAACCGTGATTCCAACCTAGGCAGTCTGCAGCCAACCCCCTCGACCTTGGGCCACTGCATTGTTCTGCTTGCACGCTTGTTAAAAGATAATTGCAATAACAGGTGCCATGGACAAAGCACATTACTTGGCCCAGCACGAGCCCTCAATAAGTGAAAATTTATGATTATCATTGTTACTCATTTTACAACGTTGTTTATGATTGCCTTGTTATTTATTGTGATTATTATCAAAATTCATTTCCCTCTAAGGAACAAGAACAGGATTGGGAGCAAACCTCTCTGCCCCTGCTGTAGTGGATACAGTGGTGTGCTATCCAGAACCCACTCTCTTCCAGGCACTCACTCCCAGTGTTGGAAGTGTGAATGGCTGTTGACTCCCAGCTGAGTCCCTCTCCGGAACTTCCCACAGCTGGTGACAGCACCTCACCAAGTTCACACCCTTCCCCAGTGGTAGCCCACATCTTACGGACAGTCAGCGTGGAGGTAGGAAGGCTCAGTCCCTTGGCTCAAGGCTGGACATCTCTGAAGGGCCATCCCAGCTACACAGCTCTAATGGGATCAGTCACTGCAAATGCCTCACAGCCCACTCCTTCCCTGCCCAACACTGCCCGCCTCACCCCTCAAAGGGGTGTTATTCCTGAGTTCCAGTAAACCTGCTGCACACAAATTCCTGTCTCAAAGTCTGCTTACCAAGGGGGCACTGCCTACAACACCCACCCATCCCCCCAAAAAACACAAAAAACAAGCAAATAAATACAAAAATGTACAGGGAATATTGCTTTAGTGTCTTTTTAACACTGGGGGAAATTACACCTAAGTCCAGAGTATGGTTTTCCATTAAGTGTGTTAATATCACATTGCATTTAAACACTCACTAAAAAAATTTATTAGTAAAGTCTTTGAATCCGTGGTCACTATAACTTGTTGATTTAGTTCCAAATAGAACTTGAGTTTTTAGATATTATAAAGACAGGAAACAACATTCTAGAATGGAAGAAGGATTTAGATTTATTTTCTATTCTTCAAGATGTTCTTTTTCTCTTTCAACTGTGAAGCACATTTTCTAGAATTTCCTGAAGGTCCATCTACTCTTTCCAGTATTTGCTGCCCCCAGTAATAGCCTTTTAATGGGCCACCTGGACCCCAGTTCTTCCTTCTATGATTTGCCCTTCATCCCACTGCAAGAATGACCTTCTTAATGGCTGGTCCCGAGTATGCCTATCACTGAGCAGAGCCCTTCAAGTGTATTAACTGCAACATCTTCAACCTGGCATTTAAAGCCTCTAAGTTATCGTTTAAATCTTCTTTTCCAGCCTTACCGGCATCTCTTCTCTCATGAGCGTAGAACTTGAACTTCCCGATAGACTGAACTATTAACATTTTCTAAACACACCCCATGCTCTGCTACATTGAGGCTCTCCTCCTGCTCCTTCCTCTGCCTGATATGCCACCATTATGTCACACCAGAAGGCCCATGAGCACAAACATAGGTCTGCCTATGGAAACTGAACCCATCTGTCAAGGCTCCTCTCAAATGCCACCTCCTCCACGAAGGCTTTACTGATGTCACCTCCCCTGGCCCCGCCATCTCAGGTGGTACCTCTCTTGTGGCACTTCACCACTGTCCTTTGTATCAGACACTAGTCCATTTGTCACAATTTTCTTTGCCCTACTGTATCAGTAGCTTTTGCTGCATAATAACCCATGCTAAAATGCAATGACTTACAACAACAGTTATTTATGCTCATACATCCAGGGCCAGCTAGGGAATTAGCTTGTCTAGACTGGGCTCCATGGAAGACTCTGCTCCAAGCTAGGAATTGGGGCAGAGCTGGGCTCTGCAGAGGTTCAGGTGTACGTGTGCCTCATGTTCTTCATTATGGAGCCTGGAATGAGGGGGTCACAGCTACCGTGGGATGGCAGAGGGAAAAGACACATAGCCCAACCGGGCAGGCACTTTAAAAGTTTCTGCTGTGTCACATCTGCTAAACTTTATCAACACACGTCAGATGGATGAGCCCACAGCCAGGCTGAGAAAATACCTGCCACACACAGTCCAAAGGCACCACAAAGTTACACGGCAATGGGTTTGGAAGTACAATTTTATTACTTAAGAGGTAATTAAGCACTGGAACAATAACCCACACCTACTGTCCTTTATATCCCTTTGTATGAATACACTAGTCACAGAGTAGAGACTCCAAACAGTCTCTTGAATAGAAATCCTTAGTAAGGACATCTAAATGGACATAGATAAAATCCATAACCTCATTTATGCCATAGGGTTAATAAAAACTAGAGGTATTATTTTAATAATGACTAACATCTATACAGCATTTTACAGTTACAAAGCATTTTAATAATGCTTTACAGCTTTCAAAGCACACTTAAATGTATTATCTCATTTAGCATGGAGTGTATGCATTTTTAAAAGATGCCTGGAAGTGGCAATGTCTTCACTGGTTGGAACTACTCTTTCACTGTGGATGTCAAGTACTGTGGAGAAAGGAGAGAGGTTTTGGTATGGGGCCCCAGTCTGTATGACTCAAAGCACAACACCTAGGACCCCACTCACTTGCCTCCCTGGTTTTCAAAACCACCTCCTAGCCACCTCCTCTGGTTTCTAAAACCTACTGGGCAAAGAAATTACTGAGAGAGAGCGCTGAAATAGATTCCTGAGGCCAGGGTCTACAGATTCAGATCAAGAGTTTCAGGGTGGGGCCCAAGAATCTGCATTTTTAACGAGCACCTTGGGTCAATCCACCGCAGGTTCTCCCTTGACCACCATCTGAGACACAAAATTCTCTCTATCAGGGGAGTGGACAGGATTTTCTCTCCTGCCACCGCTTAATGTTGGAGATCAACACTCAGGCTGCAAGGGGATCATTGACTCCTGGGATGAAAGCACTGGACCAAACCTTCAAGACCTTCTAGTCAGCTCTTTAAATTCTACAGAGGAAGATGCAGAAAGCCACAGGAATCCTATGAGTGCCCCAAGGCCTGACTGCTATTCCAGTGGCAGAAACACAATTAGCACCTGAAAGCCCTGACTCCTTCTCAGGCTCTTTTCACTACACCTCACAGGTCAGGGACTTTCTCTTCCTAACGTGCTGAGTTTCTCTTCGCTCTGGAAAATCCTAACAAATCTCACATTAAAATAATAAAAAAGAAAATGAAAGAAAGAAAAGAAAGAACAAAAGGAGACATGGCATCACTCCCCTTATCATGTCACTCAGGTTTCAAATCTCTTCTTCCACGGAAGTAGAAAATAGTCATAAAACCCAACTCTATTTGTTCTATTTCACTGTCACTTCTTTTAGCCACACTTGTTAAATGGGGGGTGGGGGTGGGGCACAGGGCTAAGAAATGTATGACGCAGGTTCCTGGACCCCTCATTCCCAGCATCACTTGGACAAGTGCATGGCCATCCCATTTTAAACCCTCCGGTGCTTCTGGCCCAGCTCCTTGGCAATTACTGCACACTTTGGTGCCTTTTATAGCTCAGACGGGTTCCAGGGTCCGACCTTTTCAACGCTTCAATCTCCTCGTATCCATCTGAAATGCTGAGTGGGCAGAGCAGGGACCCCTCACCCCAACCCGGGTTCTGTCTCTGCCTCTACTGTGCATGGTTCTGCTCGAATTACTTGACAGCTTCTCTTAACACCGTTAAGGGAAAAGGTTGCAGAATGTCTGAATATGACACAGCTGGCCAGTGGGGAGATGAAAAGGGGCGGGGCATGCCCCTAATCCATCATTCAGGCTGTCTTTCCAAAGAGCAGATTTGAGTAAGAGGCCTAAAGGGGGGGAATGCGTCCTGATTTGGGAGAATTTGAGGATTCTCGAAAGACAGTTTTTTCTCTCATTGTATTTGTAAGCAAAGGAGATCAAGGTAGTAATACACACGTCAACTGCTAGATTCAGATATACACAAACATGTACATGGAAGGCAAACTGCTGCCTTTGAAAAGCAATTTGCTGACAGATGAAAAAGCCTAACTGCCTAACGGTATTTCCTGTTTTAAGCATCCCTTTGAGAACAAAACAAGCTAGGGTGTAGTCACAACACCTGGGCTCAGTGCCATTTGCCACCAAGTAAATGAAAGTGTTAATTTCCTCCAATCCAATCACCATAGTCTTTCACCCTCTCTCACACCTGGCTCTCACTTAACTTGTCAAAATCATTTCCACGTGAGTGTGGACATTTATCTTCTCACCAAAAAACATGGTGAGCCCCTTGACAGAGTAGAGGGTCATCAGGTAGTGTCCTCATTAGCACAACGGCTTAGGTTCTTTGGCAAGATTTTAGCCATTCAAAAAGCGTCTACACTATGGAACTGGACATTTCAGGGTGGTGCAAGCACTAAGGAAGGATAACCTGAAGACTCTTGTACCAGTATGCAGCTTGTGTAAAATGAAAAGAACAGTCTAGATGAATGATTTTATAAACATTTTTGTTTGTTTCTTTAATGAATGGTCTTCTATCTTCAAAAGAAATCTTATGCGTAAGCCTGATATATAAAACATTAAGAAGCTGAGTAGTTCTGGCTGAAGCAAAAATGATGGGGCCAAGGACCTGATCACTAAGCACCCCTAAGGCTTCTCTGTGTACCAGGTAGTCCCTGGGGCAATTTATCAGAAGTCCCACAAAACTTCCGAGAGCACTAGTGGAGAAATCACTAGACCAGATCATCTTTCAGGGTCCTTTCCACTCTAACTTTTCCATAATTCTCTACTATAAAAGAGAGTTTATCAATTCAGTGGACTATTCTGCCACATGAAAATGATCATTATAAATACTAGACCCACATACAGAAAATTACTTAGGTTGGTTAAAAGTGAAAAAAACAAAGACATAAATGCAAGGACATATTACAACTATAATTTGGTGAAAAATTACTTTTATGTGTACAAAAATTAGAAGAGGACAAGAAAGAGTAAAGTGTGTGTTAAAATGATTAAATCATTAGTTCAATAAAAATCTGTAATGTCATATCAATTAAAGTATAAACAGAAATGAATTATTCAAAAATATATACTAGGCATATATTTTTAAAAGTCCACAATTCCATAATTTTTCCTTGGAGAATGAAACTTGAGATCAAGATACTTTAGAAGATTTGCACATGTCTTGAGGAAAATCAGTAGCTTATCTATTGACAGAGAGTTGCACACAATGCACTTAAGCATCTCAAGGAAAGTGCCTAATGTTAATAAATCTTCATAAAACATGAATATCATGTCATTCCCCTGCACAAATATGAATGCCCTCCATTACCCAGAGAGACAGGTCTAAACCACTTACCTGGTATTTGAAGC
The DNA here is from genome assembly GCF_028021215.1 of Eschrichtius robustus. Lineage (NCBI taxonomy): Eukaryota > Metazoa > Chordata > Mammalia > Artiodactyla > Eschrichtiidae > Eschrichtius > Eschrichtius robustus. The sequence goes on along the minus strand of NC_090830.1, from coordinate 115,222,037 downwards.
CCTTCACAGTCTGAATCTAGTCTACATCTCTAGCTTCATTTCTCATTGCCCCTCAATGCAAATCCTATTTTCCTAGCACAGTGATTCTCAATGGGGGGAGGGGGGTGCCCCTCAGAGAACACTTGGCAGTATCTGAATATTAGACACATTTCTGTTCTTCACAACTAGAGGAGTTCTGTGAGCATTTACGGAGTAGAGGCCAGGAATCCAGCTAAACCTCTTACAGTGCAGAGGATAATTATCCAGACCAAAATGTCAGAAATGCTGAGGCTGAAAAACCCTATTCTAGCAGATCTACTAACTGCTCTCCAAACATAGTATGACTTCGGCTTTGTTCTAATCAGCTTCCCTTCCCAGGAAAACCTGTTTCCCTTTCTTACTTGCCAAGTCAACCCACTCTTCAAGGTTCTTCAACCCCATCTCCAAGAAGCCTTCACTTGGCATACCAGGCTAACCTGGGCCCTTTAGCTTCTGAGCAATCATGACATTTCTTCTAATATTCTTTTGGTGCTTGCCGTTTCTGGCCACATGCCCTTGGCAATCTGCATGGATTTGTCTCAACATTTGCATCACATCTGTAAAAGCACACAGGACCTGATTCAACACAATCTTTAGTTTATGGTTTTATGAATTTTATTAACATCAAGCTAGAAATATTTTTCTCTAAAAATAACTTTAACATGTATAACAATAAGACATATGCTGATACCTGGAAAAACAGATCAGAAATACAAACACTGACTATTAGGTAATAAATGTGATTTGAATGTAGAGGAAAAAAAGGATATGCAGATGTACTCAACCTTGCTCACTTTCAAAGAGATGCTAAGTGCTTTTTGCCACCAAATTAACGAGGATGGTCATTTCTTCCAATTATCCTCTCATATTATAAGTTGTTTTACTATTAATTTTATATCTAATATTTATTAAGCACTTACTATGTGCCAGGCTAGAAGACTGACATTCAGCCAGGAGGCAATGGCAGGGTATACTGATGCCCCATCAGTCAGAAAGGATACCAGCTGATTAAGTACAATTGCCCAATGTCATAAAGCTATTAAGGGCAAAGCTCTCCTCCTATTTAAATCCTCAACCAACCCCCCCACAGGAATGAATCTCTAGCCATATCACACTCTCCTAATCATTTAAAATTTCTTAAAACATGTATTTTCTTTATAATGTAAGGAATCTTAGGGCACCGGGATTTCCGTGGTGGTCTAGTGGGTAAGACTCTGCACTCCCAATGCAAGGGCGCCAGGGTTCGATCCCTGGTCTGGGCATGCCGCAAATAAGAGTTTGCATGCCACAACTAAGAGTCCACATGCTGCAACTAAAGATCCCGTATGCCGCAACTAAGACCCAGCACAGCCTAAATAATTAAATAAATAAATTTTTAAAAATCAACATTTAAAAGAAAAACAAAAGAATCTTAGGGCACCAACTATATATGCACGTAGGCAAATTACAAATATACCTCATGGCTATCCAATTCGGTCATGCCAATCTGAAGAAAGATGTTATGTACGAAATATCTTTACTTACAATAGCACCAAAAGTAACAATTCCTAGAAATAATATTAACTAGAAATGTGTAAGACTTGTATAAAGAAAACTATACAACTTTTACTGAGGAACAAAGAAATAGTGAAAAAGGAGAGACAAACCATATGGCCAAAAATGAAAACTGGATATTGAAAACTATTCAGTTTTTGCCAAATGAATTTATAGCTTTGCTGCAATTCTAACCAAGAATCTAAATAGTTGCTCTATAGGGAGGGGGAAAGAGGAAATTTTGAAATATGACGAAGTTATTTCAAATTTATCTGGATGGATAAATGAGTAAGATAAGCCAAGAATATTTGGAAAAAGAACAAAAGGTTCTATTCTTGGTTTTTTGTTTTGTTATGTTTTGAAAGAGAGGAGACTTGCCCAGCCAGGCACTATGTTGTGTTATAAACAATAATTAAACACAGTCTGGTCTGGCTCAGGGCACAGAGGACTGACCAATCCAGCAGAATAAAGGCTGCTGACAAATGCTACCAACATCAACGGTCCCTAACTTCTGACCAGAGTTTCTCCTGCAGGAAACCATCAGAGGAAATGGTCAGAAATATGGGCACAGAATTAAGTGGGAAGATGTTCATTGGACTTTAGTTACTTAAAAAAATAAAAATCCTACAAAACCTAAAAATATCCATCAGTATGGATAAAATTATTAAATTATAAAAATGATTAAATTATAGTCACAAGAGGAAATAGACAACTATCAATATAAGATTTCTCAAGCATAATATAGGAGAATGCACAGTCTTTTAATATATATAATCTAATATATAATATATGCATATTATATATACTTTTTAGTAAAGAAGCATTACAAATCAGAAAACTTCAGCTAATATTTACATGACCACAGGTTGAGGGCACGATTTAAACATAAAGTAATAGAAGACATTGTAACAGGAAAAATAAAAAGACTTGATCAATTTTTTTAAGTAAAAAGTATGTTTGATATCATAAGGCAATTAAAATCCAAAGAACAAACTGGAGACAGTATTGAAAGAAAATGAGACCATATAAAAATGCCCATAATAAAGAAGAAGCAAAAACAGATGGTCACATAAAAGAAATACAATGGCTAATAAATATATGTCTAAACTCACCAGTCAGATAAGAAATGCAAATTAAAACAAGGCAAATCCATTTTTGCATATTAAATTAGATTACTTTTTTAAATTAAATTTTTATGAGGTGCAGTGAAATGGTATTTCACTAGTTGGAGTGCAAATTGGTATAAACTTTCCAGAGAACAATTTGGCATGCTAATATTTATAGATATATTGTTTTGGTAGTCTATCCTTAAAAATTATAATAATCAGACCTTGAAAAGATAATTACTTAAAGGTTTTCAAAACAACATTCCAATGCCTTCCTTAATAGTAAAAATGCAGAAGCAAGATCAATGTAAAATAATAGTAGAGTGATTAAATTATTATATAGCCACCAATTAAAATACAATGTAAGTAATGCAAGTTTTAAATTATGTTTAGAGAGTGTAGAGAATGGTACAGGAAGATGTTCAAGTATGTTTTAAAAAGATACAAAATTTTATAAACAGCATGATCTCAGTTGTAATAAAAACTTAAATATATTGAAAATTATACTATATTATAATAGGGGAAAAAGTCTATGAAGAAGTACCTGATTTTTTAAGTGGTGTTTTCTGGGCAGTGAAATTAGAAGGAATTATTTTCTTTTTATTTTCCTGCCTTTCCTTGAACGTATACAATAAGCTCGTATCTACTCTACAACCAGAAAAAAAGTAGTTAAATTGTGTTTGTGTCTTTTAAAAATTATTTTTGTAGTTTTGGCCTTGCCTCTCCATCTTTTCCTACAAGCCTGAGACACTTCTGCTCCAGGACTCTTCTTGGTGAGAAGTTCTCTGGAAAGTTTGCATTTCTTCTTAAGGTCTTCCCTGCCTTACACCCTGCTATGGACTGAATTGTGCCTGTCTGCACCGCCCCCCCCCCCCCCCCCCGCCATTCATATGTTGAAGCCGTAACCCCCAAGGCAATGGTATCTGGAGATGAGACCTTTTGGGAAGTAATTAGGTTTAGATAAAGTCATCACAGGTGGAGTTCTCATGATCACATTAGCATCCTTATAAGAGGAAACACCAGAGAGCTAGCTTTTCCTCTCCACCATGTGAGGACACAGCAAGAAGGTGGCCATCTACAAGCCAAGAAGAGAGTCCTCTCCAGAAACCAACCATGCTGGCACCCTGATCTCGTACTTCCAGCCTCCAGAAGTGGGAAAAAATACACTTCTACTGTTGATGCCACCCAGTCTATGGCAGTTTGTTGTAAAAGGGTGATTCCGCATGCCTGCAACCCTGTATCCAATCTACGTGTTAAACAGCCTCTGAGCCTTCAGTTGGATGCTTTCTCCTTGGGCTGCTCAGCTCAATATCCTTCTCTTTCTTCTCTCTCTGGGCCTCTCCCTGACCCTCCAATTCTCAGATTCCCTAGTCAAGGCTACTAAGCACAGCTCATTTCTATCAATGTATTCAATGTCCCCACTTCTTTATGTAGGGAACAAGCCCTAAATGGCAATCTGAGTTTCAGGAAGACTAGAGCAGTCAAAGTGCTTTACTCCACGTGGGCCTCTCCTGACCCCTCCTCAAAGGACAATAACCTCTGAAATCTCACCCACTGAGAACAATCAAATTTGCTCCCCTCTGAAAGTTTATTAGTGAGATCTGTCTGTCTCTGAGCTGAAGGACTACTTCTCATGCCCTCCACATAATCATCAGGGTGGAATAAGCATTTGGAAGCCACGTGTCTCTAATTCCAGAGAAACCAGCCAAAAAGCTGGGGAAAGAAGAAATGGTGTTTCCATTTGTATCTTGGAATTTTTCTTACACTGAAGTAGGAGAGTGGATGTGGCTATCTCTGAATTCTTTTTGACACACAGAAATCTTTTCAGATTTCCCAAGGCAGGGTCAAATATGATGCCTTTCCTTCACAGTAAAGAATTCACTTAAGTCTACAGCTACATATGTCCCCTTATTTCCCCTCCTTTGTAGCACTCATCTGTGCTAAGCGTGATCACCACCTGAGTCGAACAGGTCTTGACTTCAACCAAAGAGGTGAGTGTCCTGTTTTCCTCAGTGCACTGGATTGACGACCATGTGTAGCTTTCGAACACTGCATTTGCTTTCGGCATTAAGACAGCTCTTCCAAGGCCGAGATGCAACCAGACATGCAGCATATGGGTGGCCCCCCTCAGCAAAGTAGAAACTGATTTCTGCTTGCAAGCTGAGCTTTCACATCTCCCCTCCTGACCCTGCATGTATTATTTTGAATGTATTTTTAAATTGCTACACCATTTAAAAAACGTAAGGGAGAGTTGAATTAAATATTATTTGTGGCGTGCACTGGTTCGCAAAGGGCCTCTAAATCTGATTCCTTCCACGAGGTCGATGCCTAAATCCCATTATTTGAGATTGCAAATGACTGTGTTTGCAAAATTGTAGATGCACGTTTAGATGCAGCTTCAAAAATTCACCCCGTAATGTTAACTTTGTTTGAAAAGACCTTGATTTTCCAGGAAGCAATCTCAAATCATTCTGCCTGTTCCTTAGCTCTGTCTCTGTCATGGATAATGTATTAATAGCCAAAGGATGACTCGCCATGTAGTTCTTCTGGAACCATTGTTTAGGAGCCCATCCTTGAAGCAAAACAGAATACATTCCAGAACAGGTGAGATCTATAGAGTTTAAACTGAAGTAAAAGTGTAAGAGGGTTCACCCAGCCACATTATCTCAAGGTAATCATGTCCCATTTTCACTTCCTGCTTCTCTGCCCTATGCTTTCCACCCTCACAGCTGCTACTAGGCTGAGCTGGGTAAGTCTAGGACTCAGATATACGGGATTTTTGTAAGTGAAATTAGCACTTCACTGAACAGGAATGTGCACATTTGGCTCATGTGCACACACACACACACACACACACACACACACACACAGAGGCAATAAACAGTATTCTCACAAAGCAAAATCCTGCCATCAAGATGTAAAACAGAATAGAAGAGAATGAAACAAGTTCAGAAAACCTCACTAAAAAACTCAGCAGCTAAAAACAACAAATATTTTTCATCTCACTGTTCCTATGTGTCAGGAATCTGGGCATGACTCAACTGGGTGCCTCTGTCTCAGCGTCTCTCACAGGGCTTCAATAGATGTGCTGGCCAGGGCTGCAGACTCACCTGAAGGCTTGACTAGAGAAGGATCTGCCTCCAAGCTCACTCACATGATTGTTGGCAGGATTCGGTTGTTCCTCATTGGAACCAAGCTGTTGGCCTGAGGTCCTTAGTTCCCCACTGACTACTGACTATAACCTCCCTCAGTTTCTTGTCACATGGGCCTCTCCATTGGGCAGCTCACAAAGCAATTACAAGAATGCACCTAAGACAAAAACCATTGTCTTTTGGTAGCCAAATCTCCGAAGTGACATCTTATCACCTGTGCCACATTCTAGTAACTAGAAGCAAGTCGCTAAATGCAGCCCAAACTCAAAGGGAGGGGACTAAACAATGCATGGTCGCCAGAAGACAGAGGTCATTGGGGGCCATTTTGTAGGCTGCCTGCCACAAGAATGAAGTAAGTATTGACTATAAATAGACTCATACTTGCACATGTTTTAGGTGTGAATATACAATAGCACAAAATTGATATCTTTAATGACAGGTGTCAAAGATACTCAAATGAATATATTCTGAGGTAATTATTCTCCTTTCAGTGGTAATTAAAACAAAGTCATTAAGCCCTAACAATCACCAATTCCCCCTCCTACATGTTCTAAGGGATATACAGCAAACAAAGATTGATTTCCTGGAGGGTGGGGTGACAGTGATAGACGGAGAGGAAGAGGAGAGAGGGTAGGTCATTCTATATAAGAAAAGCTTATGATACTCGGGGAGGAAGGTGTGTGGGGATAGAGGGGTGCTCTGGAAGGGGATGTTCTGTGGACAATAAACCTCTGTGACTGAGAATAGTTTTAGAACCCATGGAAAGAGAAGGAAAAGTTGAGAAGGTAACTACCATGATGATCAAGATCTTGGAGAGACAGATATGCGCAAAGGACAGTTTTAGAAAGACTCACTGTGTGCTGTGTGATATAATGCTTCTTTGCAACCCCCTTCAAGAAAATGTTCAGTAAAAACCTACATTGCTCTAAAATGCTTTCAGTGTTGAATTTGGGTCATACCACTTGAATGTGACACTCTGTTGAGACTGGGGAAAACATAAATTTTTATTTGGGCTACCTAGGACACTGGTCCAAGAAAACAATCCTAGATATTAAGGAAATATGCATAAAATATTAACCAAACTGTTATTTATGATAGTGAAAATATGAACATTTCCAATGTCCAATAAAAATAGAGTAATACAAAAAAAATAAAAATAAAAAAATGTTTAAAAATAGAGTAATACAGTATCTTTACATAATGAAGAGTTGCATAGACAATTAAAATGATGGTTATAAAGATTTTATAATGACATAAAAATTGTTATAATAGCACATTAAGAGGAGAGAAGGGAGATTATACAAATTCACATGCAATATGTTTAGGCTACACATTAAAGAGCATAGGCACACAAAAAGAGACTGGGAAAAACAAGAACGATGAAAGATTGGAAAGGAAATATTGCAATGAAAGGGTTTTTTAGTCCATATCCTTCCTTTCTCCTTTAAAAGATATTTTCCTAGGACCTCCTATCTATACACACAAGGGAGGACACGTTTTGCTTTTCCATTCTCCCTACCCTCCCTCATGACCTTTCTAAAAGAAGAGAAAAGAAGCTGCTGGCAGAGCCATCGCTAGAAATCTACAATGAGGAAGCCGACCTTAATCAAAGGACAATAGAGCCCATCCCGACTGTCCCTACACACCAGCCACTCTTCAGCCCGCAACCAGGCATCACAGCAGCTCAAAAGAGCGGTCCACAAGGGACTCTCTCCATGAGCCCCCCAAAGTGGGCTGATCTACAACTTGTTCTACATCTGTTGATTCTTATAGGGTTTTTTTTACTCTAAAGACCAGTCCATTTTGCAACCCAAATACTCCAGAAAAGAGGTAAGAGTTTAATTTCCTGGCACCTTAGTGTGTATTACTTTATCAGAACACTCTCCTGCAGTGACAGCAAAGAAGAAGAAATGGACCCTGATCTTTCAGGAGAGAGAACAATTAAGGGGAAGTTAGTAAGGAAGAGACATAGGACACATTCTATCTCTCCTTCAAGATGTGGTACAACCAAATGCCATCAGGGATCAGAGGCACTTAGAGGCCAGTCCAGTTACACAGAGAACTCAGCAGGCCTAGGATGCCTGTTCCCTCAATGAAAAAAAGGCCAGAAGAGGGTGAACACCTAGGGAGGGTGAGGGGCTGCAGAGGCAAAGCTGTGAACCGTCACAAGTATTCATATTGGATGTGCAGCGAAAACAATCTTCCCACAGCAGAATGTGCCTGCCTGTTAAATATCTTCCAATGGAAGAGTGGAAATACTATTCATTTGTAGCTCAGTAGGATATTAAAACAAAAAACAAAAACAAAAAACCCCACTTTTTCCCTACAATAGCTCTGCCCAAGCAGAGACTAGAGAAAGATTACGTTAGGCTACTTAGCCACTCTTGTGCTCTCCCTGCAAACTAAAATTGCTAAAGCAGTTGGGGTGATGAATGCGAGCATAATCTGCCTGTTAACCAGGTATCAAATGAGTGAAAAGGTCACATATAAAAGAGTTTTTACGTCAGTCTGATTCTCAGGGCACGAGTTTGATGGCCCAGTCACTCCATGGTGTAAGATTCCTAGGTGACCTCTCTTGATGGCATTAGAACATCTGGAATTCATAAAGAAAATTTTATCTCTTGATGAAGCTTTTATGATTGATGCTAATGAATATTATGCCCCATGCCCTGTCTAACCCACAGGCACTGTGGGGCACTAAGGAGGAAATGGATAATCATGATAGCCCCTTATGATTCCCAATGCATTTTCACAGCCATTACATTGATCATCACTGTAGATGGTCGATTCTTCTCCAGCACACTTGGCAGAAATCTTTTCTGAATCACAGTGTTCTTCCCCACAAGTCCCTTCTAGGTTGCTACTTTCCGCCAACTGAAGGCGACATGGGAGAAGGAACCTAGCATTCGTGAAGGATCTATCCCTAGACATTTGAAAATCTCCAAATCATAGATAACAATATTTGGACAATATTTTGTCCGGTTAGCATGTTCACTCTATTTGTCTACATACCGCAAGATAAAAGTCTTTTATTTCAATGTCTTGTTTTTGGCATGACTTCCCTGCCCCCAGTGCGTCCCCACCGTCCCTAATACCACTTCACCCTGCAGCAACCCTCCCAAAGAAGCAGCTGTAGGGCTTTGGGTTGTTGAATTGTTTTGTTTTTACCACGTCAGAAGAATTATGACTCCAGAAAAAGTGAGGACAATAAAGTTAGGTTGAGATGTGGATTCTTGGCAGTAAATTAGACCCATTCGATTGTTATCAGATGTCCACACACAAACAGTCTCACTGGGAATGGGATTCAAATTTGCGTCCCAGAAAAATGACAAATCACTTATGTGTCACAGTCTTCAGAACTACTGGTAAACATAGTATTTAAAGACATAACTTACAAATTATAAATCTGAAATGGTGAAACGAAATTGCCAAGAGTCCAATTTTGAAAGGATTATATCTGGTCCTTTCAATAAGCATATGAAACTGACAAGAAGAATATTGTTCCCATTGCATAGATGCGGAAACCAGAGCTTGGAGAGGCGCTCTCTCAACCAAAGCTGTGCTCTACACCCTGAGAAATGCACACTTTGTCTTTCCTCAAGGAGGTGCCTAGTCGATATTTCCACTCCTAACCCATACAAGCCATGTCTCTCCAACATAAGCGCTTTCAACAGCCATGAATTCTGTCATTGGAGGGAAAAAAAAAAAGGTCTGTGTAAAATGAGCTCTTCCTCTGCAACTCCTATGGCACCTAAAAGAATAATCACGGCAACTATACATCAGAAACGGAGAAGTGATAATTACAAAAATGGAATTTTCAGCTACCACTTGGCTAGCCAGCACAGGCACTAACTTTTATATTTCCCCATGGGGGCATATATGAAAGAAGCACAGAGTGGAGAAGAGGTGAAATACAATTGCCAGGACCTGGGGATTTACCCTTTCTGCTACACAAAGGAAGGGGGAAGGCAGAGAGCAACTGGGACATTCTCTTCTTGCTCTTTGCAAAACAAAGGAAAATGCCGCCCTTCATCCACTTAATTTAATTTCCTTCAGAAACAATGACAAGTCCTATCCAGTCTACTGTACTTTCCTTCTCCGTCAACTTGACTTCCTAGTCGGCTAACTGCCTTACCATCTCAAGAGTTTGTTCCAGAAATAGCAGAGGGCTACCTTTTTCTTTTTGAGGGACTTCTGAGTGTTGGCACACTGAGAAACTGGTCCATCTTAGCTGAGCAAAAAGGCAGTAGTTATATAGCTAGAACATCAGAAAAACAAAGATTTCCTTTTTCTGCCTTAGTCTATTGAAAAAAATCTTAATACAATTCTAAATACGACCAAATAATAATTGTAATAATAGTTACAGACCAAATAATAGTTGGCCTGAAAAGGGAAAAATAACTGGGAATAGCCAAGGTATTGAGTCAAAAGCAGTGATCCCAATTCCCTTTTTTCTCCCAGTTCTTTGTGTATAATACGACACAGTTGATTTTCACAGTGTGCTTCAGCAATCATTTTAATTCTGGACAAAGTTCTATAGGTGCAGAGGGGACTGGGTGAAAACACTGCTTCCAAAGATGTTGGTATGGTTGTACATACATACAGGGATACATATACCTACATGACCACCACCCACACACACACCACCCCCACCTTGTGGAAGGCATAAATGGCCATCTCGTGACTTCTTAAGGGAACTGACTAAGGTATTTAAAATGAGACATGGAAGAGGTACTACTTTCAAATACTGTTAATTTTTTTCTGTTTTTAATTAAGCACATAATTAAGCATATTATACACTTTGGTGTATGCTTCCTACATATATCTGGCCACCATTTCTGCCGAAATGAAAGCCAGATACAACTAAGAAGCATTTCATAGAGCAAGGAAGAGTAAAAGGTAAAATTATACCAAACCAAGTTTACTTTGCTACAACCAAGGTAACAACAGTATGCATGTATTAAAAAAATACCAATTAATAACAACACTTGCCCCTTGTACAAGAGTAAATCTGTTCTCCCTAATAATACCAACTAAAATTTACAACATAATATATAGTTAATGAAGTATTTTTCAATTAAAAAAAAGAATGGCATTTTCTGATTGGGGGAAGGGCTAATTCTCCATCTTAAACACGTATTCACTCTTAAAAGGGTTTTTCAAAATGTGCTCCACAGAAGTGGCTCTGAAGGATTCAGGTGTGACGTGAGAAAGGGATTCTGGAGTGAAATGAGTTTGGGAATCAGTGACTTTGTGTTTGGCAGCTTCCCTCCCTCTGGGCTTCTCCAGAGTCTTCAATATCCCAACGTGAATCCTGAGTCTCCAGGAGGGCAGAGTTAGATAACCGTTACCTAAAATTATGTGACCATAGAAATGCCTTTGGAAGGAGAAGCACTGTGTAGAACTAGTGTTCTTCAGACTATGTTTTCAGAATACTGCTTTTAGAATAGGTTCATAAAATATCTTTTTCCAAAAAGAAGGGAGACTAGTACACAGCTAAGAGCGCCCCATCATGACCTTCTCATGGGGCTCTCCAGCCCAGGGCTTCTCACTTTAATATGCACATTAAATCACCAGGGATTATGCTACATGCAGAGTCTTGCTCAGGAAGTCTTAGTGGGGCCTGAGACTGTGCACTTCTAACAAGTTCCCAGGTGATGCCAATGCTGCTGGTCCGTGAACCAAACTCTGAGTAGCAAAGGGCTAGGACACACATGACTTCACATGCTGAAGGTGGGGCTTCCCTGGTGGCGCAGTGGTTGAGAATCTGCCTGCCAATGCAGGGGACACGGGTTCGAGCCCTGGTCTGGGAAGATTCCACATGCCGTGGAGCAACTGGGCCCGTGAGCCACAACTACTGAGCCTGTGCGTCCGGAGCCGTGCTCCGCAAAGAGAGGCCGCGACAGTGAGAGGCCCGCGCACCGCGATGAAGAGTGGCCCCCGCTTGCCACAACTAGAGAAAGCCCTCGCACAGAAAGGAAGACCCAACACAGCCATAAATAATAAATTAATTAATTAAAAAAAAAATGCTGAAGGTGTCCAGGGACTGTCCAGAGTGCTATGTTGTCTGATAATTCCTTACCCAAGAGGGTGGTGAGACTGAGGATGGGGCTTACCAGTAAAACCTGTTGGGTGTGATGCGTTCATGCATGAGTTGCCACCGTCTCCCAAAGTCCATGGAGCTGTAGAGCTGCAAAACAAGGAAGTGAGGAGAGCATAAGCATCAAGGGACACTGTTTAACAGAAATGCACGTGTCACCCTTCTGGAGATGAACATTCCAACCCATCCGAGTGCCTAATGCACTCAAGTAGGCATCCATTCTATCCAAGTATATGAATATGACTGTGCTATGCTTATCATGGGGTCTTCTAACTCAATATACATCCAAACAACGGACGCTTTGGAGCTGAGTGTAAAACCATTTCTGATGCCATCCATGTCTCTCCTTTAGGGATAAAGCCTTTAGTAAATTATATCTTCCTTTTTTCTTCAAATTCCAAGAAGTCTCTAGCTACATCTAAAACAGTTCAGCAACACTGAATATTTTAAAATATTTATTGAACAGCTCTTACATGAAAGGCACTCTGGTGGATATGAAGGTAAGGAAGAGGTACATTCTGTGCTCATAGGAAAAGTTAACACTCATAGGTAAAAATGCTCATCAGCTGATATCTGAGCCAATATTAAATCAAAATATTGTGCTCTTTCAGTTTTATCTCTTAGTGTTAAATATAATATAATCTAAATGAAATGGTCTCTTCGATGCCACTAAGATACCAGGCTCATTCACACTCTCATGACTTTGTAAGATGGCAAGGATAAGACGACTCTTGTGCCTAAGTGAAAATCACCTATCCGTGCAGGGCCAGCACAAGTGTGGCTTCCTCCACAAAGCCTTTTCTGACCTCTGGTCCACTCACTGTTCTTCCTTCTCAGTTCACTCATCATTTGTTTCCACTGAGCACTTATCATGGGATAAAATATGTTTGTGTGTTTCAGATTTGTCTGTATTACTTAGTTGTATTTATACTCCCTGAATACATACAGTGTTCACTAAATATGTTTCCTAAATCAGTAATTAAAACAGGCAATAAAGATGGACAGAAACTCATGGAATGAGAAAAAACCCAGAAGAGCCCCAGGACTTTGGAAAAATAAAAGAAGAACCCTCTGAGAGGCCAAACGACACAGATTCCATGTTCTCTTATTTTATGCATGCAGAGTCTGAAATCTTTGTAACACGTAAGGGAAAAACCCAGCATCCCTTTAAGAGACTAGCCAGGAGTGTGGCTAGTTTATTTTTAACTGAATGCCTAGAAGTACAATATGTGAATCAGACTGATGATACTAATAATATAATTAGTAATAATTAGTAATAATAAATATTATTATCATCATCATTATTATTAACGTTTGACTGTGTTGCTCTTTCACATACATTTCAGCCTTACAATGACACTGAAGAGAAGGCAAGACAGTTATTACTAATGGAAACCCCTGCTCTCAAGCATTCTCTCATCCACCCAGACAGTTAACCACTCCCTCCCTGCTGGCATCACTGTGTTTACTATCAGCCTGCAAGAAGGGGTTCACAGTCAGCCATTACTGGTTGGCACACCTCTCCGCCCCACTAGACTGAGAGTCATAAGAGGGGCAGAGATCATGCCTTATTCACCTTTGTGCGTCCGTGGTTATACAACGCCTGGCATATAACAGAGGAGCACACAAAACTCCTATTTCACATTTAATGAGACTCAGTCTTGAAGAAGTTACAGTTTTGTCAAATGAACTAGGATTTAGGTTTTCTGAGGCCCTAGCCACCATCTCCTTCTATGGAATCACGGTGCCTAGTTTATAATGAGAATTCCATCATGTTTATATTTTTCCACAAATGTTTACAACTGGAAAAACTGAGCAAGGCAGAAGTAGGTGGCCCTCAAGTTTATAGAAATGGGGTCAGGTGAAGGATATCCCTGTAATCACATCCCCAATAACCATTTACCCACAGTGCTCTCCAATGCACCACATCCAGGTAACGTTTCCATTTGTTAGTTTTGAGTCCAAATCTTACAATGCACACAGAAATAATTTTTGTATGAACTTATGGTAATCTCAAAAAAGCTTTGGGGGGCTTGGAGAAGTTTGGTCCCATTTCAGTTTCATTCAGGAAATATTACTGAACGTTGGCACCATGAATGAACTACATTATTAAAGTCTCTTTTTTTGTCCAGTAAATAACAGATATGTTTGTGTGTGGTCATATATATATATATATATATATATATATATATATATATATATATATACACACACACACACATACACACACACATACATATAACTCAAAATAGTCTAAAAGGTAGTTAAAGAGATATATTAGCATTTCTATTTTATAGATGAAGACATCAACACTCGGTTCTACAAAGTGACTATAGCAGCCGTATGGAAAACCAGGATGTCTATGCTGATGTAGCAGATGCCAGGTTTATACTACACCACACCAGCTCCACCAACTCCACCAACTCTCACAGTATTTATTCAAACCAGGCTCTTACTCCATGAGTAAGTACCAACTACTATGTGTGTCCAACTCTGCACATGGGAAAAATAGGCAAAACTACTCTGACCCTCAAATATCCATACAGGTCCACCACATCAAACGGGAAAATGGCGCAAAGGCTAAGGCTCTAGAAGGTGAGAGATGGGAAAGATAAACTGGGGTAAAAATGGAACAATGAGGCTTACTGAAGAAATATATTTTGAGCTAGGCCTTTGGAAATAGGTGGTGTGGACCAGAGAGAAGGTGGATCGAGATTTTCCTGGATGGAAGAGACAATGAAGAGAAAGGTGTCAATATGGCTAAGGTCTTGAGCTTGGCTCTGGGGGAGCTTTTAAGAGAAAGGAGGGATGTGATAACAGTTGCTGGCCAAAAGCAGGTGGAGGTTGTCTGTCTGTCTGTCTCCCTATTCATCCATCCATCTATCTATTTGCAGATGTTTTTATATCTCTCTGTATGTATATTTAGATTGGAGAGGGGCTTGGGAGGAAGGAGAGGGTTTGTGAGGACCAGACCATCCCACTGGGAAGAATATATCCACATAATTTATTGCAAGAACTGAGTATTCCATGCAGGGTTTTAAGAAATGGATCACTTTCTTTCCCATGGCATATGCTGAGACTTAAGACAGATGTTTCTCAATTAAATATAGGAGAGACTTTGGTTGGTGCCTTCTATAACCCAAAGATATCGATCAGACTCTCTGTCGGCCCTGCTTCCAATCTGAGCAAACAGAACCCCAAATTCCTTCAAATAAAACCCAGCACGATTGTGTCTTCCTCTGCTGCAACTCTAGCAACAGGTCAGGCAAAAACCTTGAGGGTCACACCGACCCCTGAATCCCCCAGGGAAATCATCAGACCCTCCATCATAGAGGATGCTGGTCGTGGCAGAACGCCACCCTCCACAGCTCCTGCTCGGGCGTACTGCTGGGAGAAGCATGGCTCCGCTCATCCCACGCACTTCCCAACAGAAACAACTAGAGCTCAGTGCTGATCTACTCATCCAAGCCTGTTCCACTTCCCGCCTCCCTGTCTCTGGTTTTGCTTTTTCAGCTTTTCAGTTTGACTGATGAGAGAAAAATCAAATTGCATTCTCTGCCTGGAGGCTGATTCAGATGAACAGAAAGAGCAGGCTCCTATTCATTAAGGGCCTTGGCTTAGCTACCTTGTCTCTCAATCTACAGTAAGTTGCTGAGTCTGAAATGAACTGTATTCTCCCACAAGCTGAATCTTTGCAGCCTCTCCATCCATCCATCCATTCATTCATTCATTCACTAAAAGTGTATCAAACAACTACTATGCTTTAAGCACTGAACTAAGTGCTGGGATTACAAAGGTTAAAAATACCATGGATAAGTAAAAGACAGAAATCCAGACAATTACACTGCCATGCATTATATGTCATAATATTAATACTGTTTATCTCTGCAATGGTAAGATTGTGGGCAATTGACATTTTCTTCTTTCGGTTATTGGGATTTTTAAAAAATTATTGTGAACATGTATTACTTTAGTAATTTAAAAAATGAAAGCTCTGACACTGAAATAGAAACAAAGCACATAGGCAATCACTCAATAGAAAGTGCAGGAAGATTGTTTAATGGTATGAAAATGTTCATTATATATTATTTATTTAAAAATATGTTACAAACCATGCATATATTGATGCTAATTTTATTTAAAGTATTGCATAACTTGAAATATATTAGTAGAGAATATGTCAAAATATTAGTAGTGGTTATCTCTGAATTGTGGAATGATGAGTAATTTATATACTTTTTAAAGCTTCCCATTATTTTTAGATTTCTTTACAATAGATATATATTATACTTCAATAGTAATAGTAACCTATGGTTTATTCTATTTATATTTATGTAACAATAATTTTCTTTTTATAAATGTACATGTTATATTTATCTATCTTTTAAAAGACCAAGAATTAAACCTGCAATTTTTCCATTGGGGAACTGGAATTAGACAAAGCAACATGGAACTTTCCATAAAATGGTATTTCACAGAGGTTATTATTATGGATAGTAGTGAATCCTTCCTTGGACAGAAAATGTATTAGCTCACGCAGTGTTTATATAGTCCTGCATGGCTTCAACCCAAAGTGTTTCATGCAACATTAAAATAAAATGTATTTTCCAAACAATAAACATGTTTAAAACATTTCTTGTTTACACAAAGTTACACATGAGATGGTGTTCTCCTCCATATACTGCCTTATGATGTCCCCTCCCTTCAAGGATGTCATTCTTGGACTTCTACCAAAGAACAATCCAGATCCCCTTCTCTCCCTTCTTCCACTATATGTCATGGTCTCATCTCTCTTAACAAGCACATATTAGTAGTGACATGCACACGCAGCACCCTAAATGAATCATCGGAACAGCTGGAAAATATGAAAGAGCACGCTCTTTTCCTTATTGATTCAGTTATTCGTTCCTTAATTATATCAGCCTGCCAGGGAAAAGCATCTGATAGCTGAAAAACTAAAGAGGCAATTTAATCAATGTAATATTCCACAGGAAGAACAACAAGTTGTATCTGGAAAGCTTAAGTTCAAAGAATAATACGACTGCATTAGGAGGTTATGGGTTGAATTATGCCCCACCCCCCAAAAAAAGATCTGTCAAAGTCCTAACTCCCAGTATCTCAGAATGTGACCTTATTTGGAAATAAGGTCTTTGCAGATGTAATCAAGTTAAAATAAGGTCAGGATGGGCCTTAATCCAATATGATTGATATCGTCATAAGGAGAAATTTGGACACACAGACAGACAGACACAGAGGGAAGACAATGAGAAGACACCCAGAGAGAAGGCCATGTGAAGACAAAGAATTTTAGTGATGTATCTACAAGCCAAGGGATGCCAAAGACTTCTGGCAAATCACCAAAAGCTAAGAAGAATCGAAGCCTCCCCCATAGGTTTTAGAGGGAGCATGGTCCTGCTAACACCTTCATTTTAGACTTCTAGCCTCCAGAATGGTGGGACAATGGAATTCTATTGTTCCAAGTCATCCAGTTTGTGACACTTCGTTACAGCAGCCCTAAGAAACTAATATAGGCATCTTACGCTTGCTACCAGGAGTAATAATGACAGATCTGGCTACATTTTTCTGTTGTTTTCTTGTCTCCACTCCTAGGCATTTAGTTGTAAGGCCAGAAGTCTTGTTTAGGACCAGACTGTTGAATCTGTGGTTGAAAACCAAACTCTCATTTGCCTATATTTCTCTGTCCTGTGCATATTTACCACACCCCTAAGGATATTTTCTAAGAATAACTGTGAATTCATAAAGACCATATGGCAGTAACCAGACATAATCAGAAGGGGCAACAAGCTATACATTTTATAGCAGCTTTTGGTATTCCAGCCAGATTCCCTAGAGCCATCAGATCTCCCATGTAGAGGGAAGGACGGTTTGGAATACATTTATATAAAAGCTCTCCCCTGTAGGCAAATTCAAACTTAGTGTGTAACTGTCCCGATTTTTTGCTCAAAACCCATGGAGTTTAGGTAGCATTCCACTGAACTATGGCCATGACGATCTTGGTCTCCCAAATAAAATGAGACTGGTTTCTGCTCAAAATAAGGTCTCTGCACCTTTTTCCTTGGTAGCCACAGAGCAAGTAGGAGGGCTTGGCTGGCTTATGCAGGGCTATAGAAAGGATCCCCTGGGTTGTGGTAGGCAGGAGAGAAACCAGGTCACATAGCAACAAAGAGTCCTTTCCAACCTGTGCCTCTGGCTCCTTCCTCAGATGTTCTCCAAAGAACTCCTTTCTTGATAACCAGGGGAAACAATTGCATCCAAGGTCCCTCTAAGCTCTGGAGATGTAGACAAGAACTTCTGTCCTCAGTAACCATCTTCCTTTGCCCTTAGGAGTTATAAGGCATCTACACCATAAAGATATTTATAAAAAGACATAGACAGTCACCTAGTTATGCCATCCTATTGGAGATGGCAACATTTTTCTTCCCTTCTTGAAGATTTCTAGCCAAGAAGGTTTTCTCTCTCTCAGATGGTTTACATCATCCATTCCTTCGTTTAACAAGTATTGATCAAATGTCTATTAAGAACCAAGCACTGTTCTGTGGGTTTAGGATACATCAGTAAACCAAAAAGACAAAAAGTCTCTGCTGTCAGGAATTTTACATTCTAGCTGAGATCAAGAACTCAAATGCCCTACAGTTCATTGTGTGAATACATGAGGGAGGGATAAGAAAAACAGTACCACTATTTGTATTCTTTAGATACAGGCTCATTTTGCTGGCACGTAATGCACTAAGGAAATTTCTTTGCTTATCCAAGAAGAAGATTTTTCCATTTTTATTGGAACACTTGGTAAAAGGCTATCTTTTATTTTCCTGCTTTTAATAGAGACATGAGTTCAAAAAATGTTTCACTTTCCTCTTAACTCTAAGAAAAACACCATACAAGTCTGATAACGTTTGGCAGATGAAACTTCCCCACAACGCTGGGGAGAAGCAGGGGGTCCACAGAGCTCATGCTCCATTGAAAAATGGGCTTAGCTGTTCCCTAGCTGGACAGGAGTGCTGAGCCAGTGTGGTCAGCCTTTAGAACTTTGAAGAGAACCTGAAAATTCTGATTTTTTATGGGAAATCTCCGTATTTTTCAATTTTGGCAAAAACTGAAAAATTTAAAACATACTGCAGGGCAAATAAGATGTGTCTTAATCCAGATGGCCAAGTGCTGCCTGAGGACCACCAATTGGCGATCTGAATCCTAGCGTAGACCTACAACTGCCTGCAGGAGACAGTGGGACTATTTGACCTTGAAGTAAGATGGCCAGATTTAGCAAATAAAAATACAGAATGCTCAGGGAATTTGAATTTCAGATAAAAAATAAGCAATTTTTTTGTGTAAGTGCATCCTGTATAACAGTAAGGATATGCCTATATTTTTAAAACGTTGTTATTTATCTGAAAGTCAGATTTAATTACATGCCCTATATTTTATCTGGCAACCTTACCTTGAAGTCCCTCCCATTCCACCTCTAAAAGTCTGAATTATAAGATGCAGCCCCTTATATTGGGCTTCTTTACTCTTTGACATTGGATGCCACCAAGTGAATAAAAGAATCTCAAAATTACTGTAAATACTCCCTGTAATCAATTAAGTCAAACCATTTCACTCAATCTATTTAATGTTAATTGAGCACTAGCATGTGCTAAGCTCGGTACCAGGTATGATGATACAAAGGGGCAGAACACAAGGTTCCCTGATCTCTACATGAGAAGACAGACGTGTCAACAGGTAAGTGCAACACGACACAAGGAAGCCCCTGCCAACAGAGGCATAGGAGGGCTAGGAGAATTCAAAGGAAGGAGTGGTCAGGTCTGCTGGGCTTGGCACTGGGCCAGGGACTGAGTCAGAATGGATGAGTAGGAGCTGGCCTGAAGGGTAAGTTCCCCCCAAAACATTGCAGCTAACAAAGGTGAAGATTTCTAGACATTAGAAAAGATGTTGGAAATAAAACAAATATTATCTCATCCTCCTACAAAAGTACAACTCATTTGGCTGTGGATCAGTGTACATTGGTCTAACCGTCACATCTCAAAGGAGAAAGAGCAGAGATGGAAAGGGGTCTGAATAAGGTCATGTAAAAGATTCAAGAGGAACAGGGGAAAACAACTCTGCAAGAGCATAGGTGTGAGGATAAAATGAAGACTTAAACATGCACTGTGAGGGCTTCCCTGGTGGCGCAGTGGTTAAGAATCTGCCTGCCAATGCAGGGGACAAGGGTTCGAGCCCTGGTCTGGGAAGATCCCACATGCCGCGGAGCAAATAAGCCCGTGAGCCACAACTACTGAGCCTGCGCGTCTGGAGCCTGTGCTCCGCAACGGGAGAGACCGCGACAGTGAGAGGCCCACGCACCGCGATGAAGAGTGGCCCCTGCTCGCCACAGCTGGAGAAAGCCGTCGCACAGAAACGAAGACCCAACACAGCCAAAAATAAATAAATAAATTAATTAATTAATTTAAAAAAAAAAAGATGCACTGTGAGAGTGAAGGCTATGAAAGCAGAGAGGGGTAAGTAGATACACACTTGTTTATCAAGTTTCAAAATATCCTCCCATGAAACCTAAAAGAGACAAGATCACAACAGCAAAAGTGAACAACTACTTTTAAAAGCAAGTTCATAAAATTCATTACTCTAAGAAGACGGTGAGAAAAGCACAGGATATCCTATAACAGTTTAAGACTCAATGCTTCTCAAAGTTTTTCATCAAAACATCTCTAACAGCCAAAGGGAATAAAGCATCCCACCAGGAATCTGGAGTTGGACCGTAAGCAGTCTGACATTAGGGCAAACATTTTCAAGTCTCTAATTTTCACCAGAAAATTCCATGGATTAGTCTACTCTATATCTGTGCTTAGAATAAAAAAATAAATTTCTTCACAAATCTTCAAGTGAAATGGACCCTCCAGAAAGACATTCTATACCTATCATACTCTCTTTACACCACTGTCCCCGAGGGGTGCATTTTTGAGTCCCAATTTGAAGAGGGGGGAGTGACACCAAAAATGGCTGATGCATAATTAGGGACCAGGTGCTACTGATGGGGGTGACTCATTTAACTGTCTCAACTGTGTTTTCTGTAGGGTGACTACAAGCGGGGGTTGTGATCATTTCTTGGTGCCTATGACAATTGGAATCCTGGACTTGATATGAGGAGACACCCTTGGGCAGGGTTTTCATTTAATTTTATGACCAAGGGAGAGGAAAACATGTAGTTCTGGTGATACCATACTTGCAAGAAAGCAATTCCATTAGACCCTGTCTGCTAACATAGCACGCCTTATTTTTGTCATGGCTTTTGTAGGATTCCTCAGGCTTATCCACCCGACTGTACCTCCAATTTAGAGGTCATATGTATATCTGAATAAGCAAAGCCTTTTATTTCCCAAGTCAATGTTCTACTCCTTGCTAGAGGTGCTGGTGACTCTAAAGGCCCATTTGAGAACACAAAGCATAGACGATGCTTGCGCCCAGATGCCCCAATGCCCACCCCACAGTAAAGATGCTTTCTTCCAATCGGGCACACAGAAACTGGCTCATAAGGATGTTCGTGTCTACACTCTGTCAAAGGGGGGGACACCGTGCTCATTCCCCACCTGCCTTTTCCTCCAGGATTCTCTCCATCCGCCTTATTTTCCAAGTTGCAGCCACACCAGCCTTCTAGCAAACATGCCATGGACTCTCCAGTCCAAGGGCTTTTGCACACGCTGTCCCGTCTGCCTAAAATGCCCTTCTTCCACTCTGCACTTCTCCCTCTTTCCATGCATGTAGTCAACTGCTGCTTCTGTGTCAGGTATCAGCAGAAATAACCCTTCCTAAGGGAAGCTCTTTGGTCACCTCCTGCCCCAGACAGCACCAGGTCCACCTGCCACCTGCTCTCATGGCTCTCTATCCTCTTATTTCATAATATTCACCAAAATATGAAATTATATATTTGTGTAATCATATGATTGACGTCTGTCCTCCTTTCTAGATAGTAGGAATTGCCACTTTAATAGTCCCAAGTGTTTAACACAGTGTCAGGTCTGGAAGAACAGATGCTCAATAAATATGTCCTGAATGAATACATGATTATTCCATTTCAAGCCTTTCAAAGTTCTATTCCTTCCACCTGAAAGGCCTCCCTTCCCTTCCCAAACTTGTCTAAATTCTACCCTTCTTTCAATATTAGTTCAAATTGTCTCCTGTCCATGAAGCCACACTTGGTCAAAAGAGACAAGATTATAAAAGGAAACCTAAAGGACTACTTTTAAAAGCAAATTCATAAAAGAAGCTGGAGAGAAAGGAAGAGTATCCTATGAATAGTATCTCTTTTCTCATAATTAACACCAAGTGTCCAACCAGACTCCAGTAACAGGTTTCTCTTATAAGCTCTCAAATTGCTTTTATTTAATTCATCCAACCATTAATCTGGTCACTTAGTTCACTTATGCATCAAAACTTCAGGTAATCTCTTCAGATAGATTAGGGGCCCCTGGTTGAGAGAATCCCATCTGAAATCTTGATCCCTTCAAAGAAACTTCCACTGAGCTGCTCGACAAAACAGAATCAGAGAATCATAAACTTTTATAGCTGAGAGTGTCCTTAGAGGTAATCTGGAAAATTCTTTCTACACATGGGGAAGGCTCAGAGAACCTAAGTGACTTGCCTAGTATCACACAGCTAGTTAATTGTGGAGCTAGAATTCAAACCCAGTGTCTTGATTCCCACCTCAGTGCTCTTGTAACTGTGCTGTATGGTTGTTTTTTGTTAATTGCTTGATTCTAAAAGAAAAACAAGTTAATATAACCTCACAGGAATAATGGCTCATTATTTGGCTCATTATTTGGGTATACCATACATGAATAACACCGTGCCTTGAATCTCTTCAGCACTTTTATTTACAAATCATTTTCACAATTCATTTTATCCTCTTTCATGCTGAAGAGTTTCTGAGCTAACAGACACATGAGACAATCTTACAAACAATTCACACAGTATTTACCAAAATCCATTCTTTTGTCTCCACAGTCCTATTCTCTTGGCCATTTTCCTTTGCAATCAGATTCGATTCATTTTTATTCATTATGATTCAGAAGCATCTCATTTTAAGCAGTACCCTTTGAACACAAATGTTGGTATTCCTCCATAAGCTGACTTTATTTGTTCTGACCCACACCTCTCCCCCTGTACCTGTGTTCTCTCTCCTTCATGGTTTTGGTTTCACATCACCTCCTACTATTAATATCCACTTTATCACCTACTTTACTGGCTTTTCACTGCATTCAATTTGTCTTTAACTCTCTTCCAAGTTCAAATTTGTTTTTCTTTCCCCCAAAACCTGAATCTAAAAGAGATGGAAAGAACTTAATTTTTTTTTTAGTTTTAGGTCATTTATTTAATGTAAATTACTATCTTTAAGTATCAAAACAATAATACCTGCCTTTAGGAAGAAATGAAGACTTTACTATACCTACCATATGAAACACCATTTGAAATATATCTCCAGGTGGACTATTTAAACATGCTCACGATTTTAGTATTAATACGTGGCCAGAAACTCTAAGAATTCATTCTAACTCAAGATATTAAAGGGGAAAAAATAGTGTATACTTCGAAGTCTATTCTTTCAGAAAAATAAAAATGAAGACAAAAAGAAACTTACATTTATGGAGGATCTGCCCCTGACAGGTATTTCTGTATATAGTTTAAATGACTCAAAATAAACACTTTTTGATGGTTATTTCTGTCCATACTTCTTGGAGAAGAACACTGAGGACTTGATCAAGATCCCAAAGCAAACTCCAAGACATCTGATTCCAAAACCAGTGTTCATTCCAAAATATCTGCTGCCATTGAAAAATGAGTGTTATCAAGGAAACGACCTGAATTGTAAGGGAGCTCAAACTATAATATCCTAGAAAAGTTGTCAAAACTTGAGGTTGTGGCACGGAAAACTGACCAAGGAGCAAAGAGGTTTATAACTGTTTTCAAACATGGGAAAAAGTTGTTCTGTGGAAGGACAATGAGACATTCTCCTCCTGCATCAAAGGACAGAGCAGGACCAAAAGGTGAACTAGACAGAAGTAAATGTTGTCTTGACATAAGAAATAATATTCTAATGGAAAGAACTCCCCAAGGCTGGAAGAAGCTTCCTTGCATGGCAACAAGTTCTCCAGGGAGTTACTGGATGTGCTTAAGTAGAAAATGGATGAGCACTTTGATTAAGGTGACACCATCAGGAAATTAAAGCGTCAGATAGGGTTTAAGCCAATGAGTTCTTAGGTCCCTTTAGATACATGATTTTTGATTCTTAATCCAAGAGCAATAATCTTAGGAAGAGAACCCAAGAGAATATTCACTAATCATGCTCCCTAAACATTTGTAAAAGCTGGCAGAGGAATTTTTTTCAAAGGCACTCAAATGTTGTTGGAAAGGCCAGGACTCTGTGTGGCAGCTTTGATGGATTCCTTCAGCCTCCCTGTATCTAAGACCTTTGCAAAAGGATTTTCAGTTCCTCCCTTCAACAGCTAGGATTTATTTCTTCATCCCTTGTTTGGGCATCAGAATGCAGTAGAAGAATCCCAGTTCTGAGAAGCCTTGGACACCTCCAATCTTTCAGAATGCTGTCACCCAGGGTGAACAAACCTGGGCTAGCCTGCTGGAGGATGAAGGACCACATGGAAGAGAACCCAGCCTACAGCCATCTCAGACCATCATACAGCCAGCTGAGCTCTAACTAGAAAAGCGAGCCCAGACAAGATCAACACAGTTGACAACCCAGCCACAGCTGACCACAGACACATGAATGAATCTAGCCGAGACCAGAAAAATCACCCAACTAATCCACAGAGTTGTGAGCCATAATGAAGGTTTATTGTTGTAAGCTTCTAAGTTTAGGGAGAGTTGGTTACACAGCATTAGCTAGCTGCTACACAGACCTTAGATACAAGTCTTGGCTCTATCACTGGCCTAACTGAGCTGTTTTGAGGAAGACTTTAAATTCTTCAATCTCAGTCTTCTTATCTAAGTATGATGAAGGGCTTTCTCCACAATAGTGGCTCTCAAATGTCAAAGTTATTCAGATGTCTTGTTAAAAATGTATATTGCAGGCCCTCCTCTAGAAATTCTGATTTGGAGGGTCGAGAGTGGAGCCCAGAAATATGCATTTTGACAAGATATCAGATGATTCTAATGTAAATGCAGAGGAACCACACATGGAGAAACTCTGTTCTAGATCATTCTTATGGAGGCTTGGACATCTATAACTAAGCTCATCATCCTGTCTTCAGTCAATCTCTACCTTCATCACAGGTAGAGGATGCCCAGCTGAATATCTGGAGCTCCTTAGAGATGGGGGTGTCACAGATACTCTAAGGCCCAGTAGAGAAGAGTGACTTGCCCTTAAGTCAGACAGCTTTTGGTTCTTAAGTCAGACAGCTTTTGGCTCCTGGGAAACCCGCTCTTAGCTCCATCCCAGAAACCAGAGCCTGGGAAAAGAAGATAGGCAGACTGCTTCCACTCAGAAAGATTCTGTCCAACTGCCAATGCTGGAACACAATTAAATAGCAAACAGCATAGCCTCAGCTAAAATGCACAGTAACAGCTGGACTGTGTTCCCTGAAAGTACAATGCATTTATTACACAGATAATTAGACTTCCCTCTAGATCCAGAAGTCATATGGTCTGTGCATTAAGCAAAGGGGACTTACCACAGCCTAGCCAACCCTTGCCCAAAGCGCACAGAAAATGCTGATCCCTGGGTTCTAAAATGGGGTGAGGAGGGAGCAGGGGTGAAGCCAGGAAGACAGCAACTTATCTGATGTTCTTCTGTTCTTGGCTTTAGTGACCCAAGTCAGTGGTTCTCAACTCTGCATCACAGTTACCTAAAAGTTTTAAACAATGCTGATACCTGGGCCCCATCTTAGAAAACTTAAATCAGAATCTCTAGGAATAGACTACTTGGGCATAGGTATTTTTAAAGGTCTCCAGGTAACTCTAATGTGCAGACAGGGTTGAGTACTACTGGTCTAAAACAGAGGTTGGCAGACTATGATCCACCTTTTTTCATAAAGAAAGTTTGATTGGAACCTAGCCGTACTCATTCGTTTAGAGTTGAGTGTTGCAACAGAGATCATATGGCTAGCAAAGCCTAAAATACTATTCAGTCCTTTACAGAAAGTTTGCTGACCACTGCCCTTAGGTACTGGTCTTTAGCATCGGTTAAGAGGTCCCAACAGAGGAATTTTATCCTGAATGCCTCCTAGCTTGGTTACACACCCTTTTTACCTATGTCTCCAACACCAGGAGCCCACAAGTACATGATAATAATAATAACTAATGTCTAGCGAGTACTTATTATACGTCAGGTACTAGATTAAGTGGTTTGCATCTTCGCCTTTAAACCCTACAACCACCCTGGGAGGAACTCTGGTTATCATCAACTTACAGAATGGAAAACTTAGCTTTGGAGAGGACTAAGTCACTTGTCTGAAAACACAGAGTAAGTGTAGAGATCAGATTTAAATCAGGCTGTCTGATTCCATGGCCTATGTGCTCAATAACCACACAAGCCAAGATTCACAACATGGAAACATGGAGCTTCTGAGCCAGACAGCAATGTGAGCTTGGGCAGGCTGCTTCCAGGGGCAGGAGTAGGGGACTTCTAAGAATATCTACCATACAGGGCTGTGGTAAGATTAGGGGTAGCACGATGCCTACTGTCTGGCAGACAAACTATTTTTTGGTCAGATTTTTCTTCTGGAGACATTCTGGACAATATTTCACTAATTATTTTCATCCATTTAATCACTCAGTAATTTAGTGAACACCTTACCTGAACCAGGCATGGTTCTATATTCTAAGGATACAGCAAAGAACAAGGTGCTAGAAAACACAGTTGTCAAAAAATATGCATATATATTTTAAAATATATTTCATTCACTTACTGCCCCTTTCTCCCACTACCATGTACACTCCATGAACTGAGGGGTCAGCAGCCTTTTGTGCTTGGGAACAGTAGATAGATCCCAGCACAATGCTTGGGGGCCACTGCAAATAGTGAAACCACCAAAGAAAAGCACAAAAATACAAAAAAACATGGCACAAAACAGACCATGAAAAAGACAGCTCTTTGTACCCTGAGAACTCAAACAAGAAGGCAGAGCATCGCCTTGTTCAGTCTTTGCTGGGAACATGCACGTCAGGTGACTCAAATTTTTTGCCACTCAGCGCATGTTTGCAAATGTCCACAAAAACTTTCTGAGTACTGATTTGGGGGTTATAAGTGAACTTTAGCGAGTAGGTAAATTCGCAAATACGGAATCCACAAATAATGAGGATCAACTGTATAATGTCATGCAAAGATAACTACTAAGAAGAAAATCAAAGCAGGATAAGGGGATAAAGCAAGAGAAAGGGGTACTATTTTTGTGAAGGCAGTCAGTGAAGACCTCTTTGAATAGCTAACATGTGAGCAGAAACCTGAATGAAATGAAAGAGCAGGTGATGTGAACATCTGAAAAGTGACCTAAGAGGGAAGAAGAGCAAGGGTAAAGACCCCGAAGTGGGAGTGTAGTGGCATCTTGGAGGAACACTACAGGCCAGTGTAGCTGGAGCAGTGCACAGAGAAAGAAGCTTTGGGAGATGAAGTTAGAGAGAAATCAGGGAGGACTTCATGTACAAGGCATATCTGTCCTTGATAGGATCTGGGGTTTTCTATGCATGATGGAAGTGTATGGAGGCATCTGAAGATAAGTCTGCCACAATCTGATTTAAGTTTTAAAGGTCACTTGCAGAAAGTAGGGGATCCACAGAGAAGGGATGATTGGGGTGGTCTAGGGAAAAGGGGGGGGGGTGGTCCAGGGAAAAGGGGTGGTGGCCTGCACTAGCCTGTGAATGGTAGAGTTGGGAAGGTGGAGGGATTGGCAAAATGTTCTGGAGGTAATGCCAATAAGATTTGGTGATGGAAGGGCTGTGAGATCTGAGAGTAAAAGAGGTATCGCAGACAACTCAAAGATTTTGGACTCTCACCAACTGCGTAGTGGAGGAAGATGAGAGAAATGATCATATTCAGGATATGTTTTGCAGGTAGACGTGACAGCTCTTGGACTACCTTCCCACAGACGCTCTAATCTTTTTTTTTTTTTAAATCCTGTCTCTTCTAAAGTCTTTTTATTACAGACTTAATGATCTTCATGGCATCTTAGAAATAATTGTTTTAAAAGCTCTATGTTTAGAGAAAGTTCTCAAGGGAATTAACCGTCCTTTTGGCTTGAACATTCTACTTTCCATCCACTTCACCATAGTCATCCTTGCAATGGCCTTTCTCCAACCTCCCAGGATGTCCAAAATGGTATTCTGCGTAAAATAACTAAGAGGTCATCTCTTGACAATTGGAATATGTTTCAGTGTCTTAATTATTTAAATTAAGACTTTTATAATTAATAGACTTTATTTTTTGGAGCAGTTTTAGGTTACAGAAAAATGGGTGGAAAGTACAGGTACAGAACTCCCAGATAGCCTCTCTCTTCCCCACTATTATTTTTTTTTTTTTCAGCTTCCCTGAATTTTATTTTATTTTATTTTATTTTATTTTTTTCACACACACACACTGTATTTTATTTTTACAAAAGATAAACAGACTGACACCAAGCATTGTACATGGATGACCACAACAAAAGCAACAATGATTGCAATTACCAAACATGAAACACACTCATACTATGTCATAATATTGACATTCAGTCCAGTAATCCTCCACTGCAACAGCTCCTTTACTTTGCAGTGAAAATTGATTTGTATATTCTTTGCCTCTGAGTCCTTGTGGGATTTTTTTTTTTTTAATTCAGACAGAAAGTCACAGAAATTATATTCATCCTCATCAGTTCACTCAGTCCCATGTAATTAATTAATTTTTTTTTTCATCTTGATCTTTTGTTAGCACTTTTATGAGTTCATCAGTTTTTCATTAGAGTTCTGAAAATGCTTATTCATTCAGTTCAGCAGTACAGTCAGTTTCCAGAAACCTGTACTTGTCAGAGTCTTTTCCATGAATTTCTTGAAGATGAAACCCTTTTATAGGAACATATTTGCAAAATCATCAGAGTACACCCAGAACTGTCTGTAAATGACAAAAGACTTTAAAAATGACCACGGTTAAAGATTTGATGAAAGTTCATAATAATGCAGTTGACAAGAAAATTAGTTATTTCTGAGATATACATTTTAAAGTAATAACTAGGATTATTACTTATAACATTATACCAGAACATATAAGATTTTTAGAAATTTCATGTAATGTCTGAAACATTTATATTAACATATTTCCATACAAATACAAATATAAGATTTTTAGAAATTTCACGTAATGTCTGAAACATTTATATTAACATATTTCCATGCAAATAACCCAATGAAAGTTTAGTATTAGTTGTTTTGTTTGTTTTTTTATACTGCAGGTTCTTATTAGGCATCAATTTTATACACATCAGTGTATACATGTCAATCCCAATCGCCCAATTCAGCACACCACCATCCCCACCCCACCGCAGTTTTCCCCCCTTGGTGTCCATATGTCCATTCTCTACATCTGTGTCTCAACTTCTGCCCTGCAAACTGGCTCATCTGTACCATTTTTCTAGGTTCCACATACATGCATTAATATACGATATTTGGTTTTCTCTTTCTGACTTACTTCACTCTGTATGACAGTCTCTAGATCCATCCACGTATCAACAAATGATTCAATTTCGTTCCTTTTTATGGCTGAGCAATATTCCATTGTATATATGTACCAGAACTTCTTTATCCATTCGTCTGTTGATGGGCATTTAGGTTGCTTCCATGACCTGGCTATTGTAAATAGTGCCGCAATGAACATTCGGGTGCATGTGTCTTTTTGAATTACGGTTTTCTCTGGGTATATGCCCAGTAGTGGGATTGCTGGGTCATATGGTAATTCTATTTTTAGTTTTTTAAGGAACCTCCATATTGTTCTCCATAGTGGCTGTATCAATTTACATTCCCACCAACAGTGCAAGAGGTTTCCCTTTTCTCCACACCCTCTCCAGCATTTGTTTGTAGATTTTCTGATGATGCCCATTCTAACAGGAGTGAGGTGATACCTCATTGTAGTTTTGATTTGCATTTCTCTAATAATTAGTGATGTTGAGCATCTTTTCATGTGCTTCGTGGCCGTCTGTATGTCTTCTTTGGAGAAATGTCTATTTAGGTCTTCTGCCCATTTTTGGATGGGGGTGTTTGTTTCTTTAATATTGAGCTGAATGAGCTGTTTATATATTTTGGAGATTAATCCTTTGTCCGTTGATTCATTTGCAAATATTTTCTCCCATTCTGAGGGTTGTCTTTTCGTCTTGTTTATGGTTTCCTTTGCTGTGCAAAAGCTTTGAAGTTTCATTAGGTCCCACTTGTTTATTTTTGTTTTTATTTCCATTACTCTAGGAGGTGGATCAAAAAAGATCTTGCTGTGATTTATGTCAAAGAGTGTTCTTCCTATGTTTTCCTCTAAGAGTTTTATAGTGTCCAGTCTTATATTTAGGTCTCTAATCCATTTTGAGTTAATTTTTGTGTATGGTGTTAGGGAGTATTCTAATTTCATTCTTTTACATGTAGCTGTCCAGTTGTCCCAGCACCACTTATTGAAGAGACTGTCTTTTCTCCATTGTATATCTTTGCCTCCTTTGTCATAGATTAGTTGACCATAGGTGCGTGGGTTAATCTCTGGGCTTTCTATCTTGTTCCGTTGATCTATGTTTCTGTTTTTGTACCAGTACCATATTGTCTTGATTACTGTAGCTTTGTAGTATAGTCTGAAGTCAGGGAGTCTGATTCCTCCAGCTCCATTTTTTTGCCTCAAGACTGCTTTGGCTATTCGGGGTCTTTTGTGTCTCCATACAAATTTTAAGATGATTTGTTCTAGCTCCGTAAAAAATGCCATTGGTAATTTGATAGGGATTGCATTGAATCTGTAGATTGCTTTGGGTAGTATACTCATTTTCACAATGTTGATTCTTCCAATCCAAGAACATGGTATATCTCTCCATCTGTTGGTATCATCTTTAATTTCTTTCATCAGTGTCTTATAGTTTTCTGCATACAGGTCTTTTGTCTCCCTAGGTAGGTTTATTCCTAGGTATTTTATTCTTTTTGTTGCAATGGTAAATGGGAGTGTTTCCATAATTTCTCTTTCAGATTTTTCATCATTAGTGTATAGGAATGCAAGAGATTTCTGTGCATTAATTTTGTATCCTGCAACTTTACCATATTCATTAATTAGCTCTAGCAGTTTTCTGGTGGCAGTTTTAGGATTCTCTGTGTATAGTATCATGTCATCCGCAAACAGTGACAGTTTTACATCTTCTTTTCCAATTTGTATTCCTTTTATTTCTTTTTCTTCTCTGATTGCCGTGGCTAGGACTTCCAGAACTATGTTGAATAATAGTGGTGAGAGTGGACATCCTTGTCTCGTTCCTGATCTTAGAGGAAATGCTTTCAGTTTTTCACCATTGAGAATGATGTTTGCTGTGGGTTTGTCATATATGGCCTTTATTATGTTGAGGTAGGTTCCCTCTATGCCCACTTTCTGGAGAGTTTTTATCAGAAATGGGTGTTGAATTTTGTCAAAAGCTTTTTCTGCATCTATTGAGATGATCATATGGTTTTTATTCTTCAATTTGTTAATATGGTGTATCACATTGATTGATTTGCGTATATGGAAGAATCCTTGCATCCCTGGGATAAAGCCCACTTGATCATGGTGTATGATCCTTTTAATGTGTTGTTGGATTCTGTATTTTGCTAGTATTTTGTTGAGGATTTTTGCATCTATATTCATCAGTGATATTGGTCTGTAATTTTCTTTTTTTGTAGTATCTTTGTCTGCTTTTGGTATCAGGGTGATGGTGGCCTCATAGAGTGAGTTTGGGAGTGTGCCTTCCTCTGCAATTTTTTGGAAGAGTTTGAGAAGGATGGGTGTTAGCGCTTCTCTAAATGTTTGATAGAATTCACCTGTGAAGCCATCTGGTCCTGGACTTTTGTTTGTTGGAAGATTTTTAATCACAGCTTCGATTTCATTACTTGTGATTGGTCTGTTCATATTTTCTGTTTCTTCCTGGTTCAGTCTTGGAAGGTTATACCTTTCTAAGAATTTGTCCATTTCTTCCAGGTTGTCCATTTTATTGGCATAAAGTTGCTTGTAGTAGTCTCTTAGGATGCTTTGTATTTCTGCGGTGTCTGTTGTAACTTCTCCTTTTTCATTTCTGATTTTATTGATTTGAGTCCTCTCCCTCTTTTTCTTGATGAGTCTGGCTAATGGCTTATCAATTTTGTTTATCTTCTCAAAGAACCAACTTTTAGTTTTATTGATCTTTGCTATTGTTTTCTTTGTTTCTATTTCATTTATTTCTGCTCTGATCTTTATGATTTCTTTCCTTCTGCTAACTTTGGGTTTTGTTTGTTCTTCTTTCTCTAGTTTCTTTAGGTGTAAGGTTAGATTGTTTACTTGAGATTTTTCTTGTTTCTTGAGGTAGCCTTGTATAGCTATAAACTTCCCTCTTAGAACTGCTTTTGCTGCATCCCATAGGTTTTGGGTCGTCGTGTTTTCATTGTCATTTGTCTCTAGGTATTTTTTTTATTTCCTCTTTGATTTCTTCAGTGATCTCTTGGTTATTTAGTAACGTATTGTTTAGCCTCCATGTGTTTGTCTTTTTTACGTTTTTTTCCCTGTAATTCATTTCTAATCTCATCGCGTTGTGGTCAGAAAAGATGCTTGATATGATTTCAATTTTCTTAAATTTACTGAGGCTTGATTTGTGACCCAAGATGTGATCTATCCTGGAGAGTGTTCCGTGCGCACGTGAGAAGAACGTGTAATTTGCTGTTTTTGGATGGAATGTCCTATATATATCAATTAAATCTATCTGGTCTATTGTGTCATTTAAAGCTTCTGTTTCCTTATTTATTTTCATTTTGGATGATCTGTCCATTGGTGTAAGTGAGGTGTTAAAGTCCCCCACTATTATTGTGTTACTGTCGATTTCCTCTTTTATAGCTGTTAGCAGTTGCCTTATGTATTGAGGTGCTCCTATGTTGGGTGCATATATATTTATAATTGTTATATCTTCTTCTTGGATTGATCCCTGGATCATTATGTAGCGTCCTTCCTTGTCTCTTGTAACATTCTTTATTTTAAAGTCTATTTTATCTGATATGAGTATAGCTACTCCAGCTTTCTTTTGATTTCCATTTGCATGGAATATCTTTTTCCATCCCCTCACTTTCAGTCTGTATGTGTCCCTAGGTCTGAAGTGGGTCTCTTGTAGACAGCATATATATGGGTCTTGTTTTTGTATCCATTCAGCCAGTCTATGTCTTTTGGTTGGGGCATTTAATCCATTCACGTTTAAGGTAATTATCGATATGTATGTTCCTATGACCATTTTCTTAATTGTTTTGGGTTTGTTTTTGTAGGTCCTTTTCTTCTCTTGTGTTTCCCACTTAGAGAAGTTCCTTTAGCATTTGTTGTAGAGCTGGTTTGGTGGTGCTGAATTCTCGTAGCTTTTGCTTGTCTGTAAAGCTTTTGATTTCTCCATCAAATCTAAATGAGATCCTTGCCAGGTAGAGTAATCTTGGTTGTAGGTTCTTCCCTTTCATCACTTTAAGTATATCATGCCACTCCCTTCTGGCTTGCAGAGTTTCTGCTGAGAAATCAGCTGTTAACCTTATGGGAGTTCCCTTGTATGTTATTTGTCGTTTTTCCCTTGCTGCTTTCAATAATTTTTCTTTGTCTTTAATTTTTGCCACTTTGATTACTATGTGTCTCGGCGTGTTTCTCCTTGGGTTTATCCTGTATGGGACTCTCTGCGCTTCCTGGACTTGGGTGGCTATTTCCTTTCCCATGTTAGGGAAGTTTTCGACTATAATCTCTTCAAATATTTTCTCTGGTCCTTTCTCTCTCTCTTCTCCTTCTGGGACCCCTATAATGCGAATGTTGTTGCGTTTAATGTTGTCCCAGAGGTCTCTTAGGCTGCCTTCA
This sequence comes from Eschrichtius robustus, assembly GCF_028021215.1. Taxonomy (NCBI): domain Eukaryota; kingdom Metazoa; phylum Chordata; class Mammalia; order Artiodactyla; family Eschrichtiidae; genus Eschrichtius; species Eschrichtius robustus. The sequence continues at coordinate 115,188,089 of NC_090830.1, read as the reverse complement.
TTTCTTTTCATTCTTTTTTCTTTAGTCTGTTCCGCAGCAGTGAATTCCACCATTCTGTCTTCCAGGTCACTTATCCGTTCTTCTGCCTCAGTTATTCTGCTATTGATTCCTTCTAGTGTAGTTTTCATTTCAGTTATTGTATTGGTCATCTCTGTTTGTTTGTTCTTTAATTCTTCTAGGTCTTTGTTAATCATTTCTTGCATCTTCTCAATCTTTGCCTCCATTCTTATTCCGAGGTCCTGGATCATCTTCACTATCATTATTCTGAATTCTTTTTCTGGAAGGTTGCCTATCTCCACTTCATTTAGTTGTTTTTCTGAGGTTTTTTCTTGTTCCTTCATCTGGTACATAGCCCTCTGCCTTTTCATCTTCTCTATCTTTCTGTAACTGTGGTTTTTGGTCCACAGGCTGCAGGATTGTAGTTTTTCTTGCTTCTGCTGTCTGCCCTCTGGTGGTTGAGGCTATCTAAGAGGCTCGATGGGAGGCTCTGGTGGTGGGTAGAGCTGTTGCTGTGGCGGTCAGAGCTCAGTAAAACCTTAATCCACTTGACTGTTGATGGGTGGGCCTGGGTTCCCTCCCTGTTGGTTGTTTTGCCTGAGGCAACCCAACACTGGAGCCTACCCGTGCTCTTTGGTGGGGTTAATGGCAGACTCTGGGAGGGCTCACGCCAAGGAGAACTTCCCAGAACCTCTGCTGCCAGTGTCCTTATCCACACAGTGAAACAGAGCCACCACCCACCTCTGCAGGAGACCCCCCAACACCAGCAGGTAGGTCTGGTTCAGTCTCCCCCAGGGTCACTGCTCCTTCCCCTGGGTCCCGCTGCACACATTACTTTGTGTGTGTCCTCCAAGAGTGGGGTCTCTGTTTCCCCCAGTCCTGTCAAAGTCCTGCAATCAATTCCCACTAGGCTTCAAAGTCTGATTCTCTAGGAATTCCTCCTCCCGTTGCCAGACCCCCAGGTTGGGAAGCCTGACATGGGGCTCAGAACCTTCACTCCAGTGGGTGGACTTCTGTGGTATAAGTGTTCACCAGTCTGTGAGTCACCCACCCAGCAGTTATGGGATTTGATTTTACTCTGATTGCGCCCCTCCTACCGTCTCACTGTGGCTTCTCCTCTGTCCTTGGACGTGGGATATCCTCCTTCCCCACTATTATTAACATCTTGCAGTAGTTGGTATATTTGTTAGACTCAATAAGCTTATATTGATACATTATTATTAACCAAAGTCCACTGTTTTTACTCTTTGTGTACATTCTATGAGTCTTGACAAATGTAGAAGGAAGGATATGTGTCCACCATTGACACACAATAGTTTCACTGCCCTTAGAAATCCTTTGTGCTCCACCTGTTCATCCCTCCTTTCTCATTAGTCCCTGGAAACCACTGATCTTTCTACTGTCTCCATAGTTTTGCCCTTTCCAGAATTTCATATAGTTGGAATCACACATTACATAGCTTATACAAATTGTCTTCTTTCACTTAGCATAAGCTTCATCCAGGTCTTTTCGTGGAAGAATTGTTTTTCATTTGTCTGTTTGTTTGTTTGTTGGAACTAGTAGCCTGTAAACACAGAGCTGGGACTAGTAGCTTGGAAGTTTTAAAATGGCTCCCAACTTTCTCTTCTCTTAACTGTAAGCTTTAAAGCAGATCAGGGACACCATGAAACACTAATCAAACAAAGCCTGGTGCTTCCTAATATTGTTAAGGGCAAATCCACAAAGACATATTTTATATTATCCAGTGCGTGTTTATAGATATGCCAAGTGAGTCAACTGAAATGATCCCATCTCAGGGAATATTATTACAATTATTCATTATTAAAATGAGAATGTGTCAGAGTTCAGGTGGAAAAATAAGAGTGCTTGAGCTCTGTGAAACAGCACAGAAAGATATTCATTCAATTGGTTGGTTAATTCTATTTTAGTGTACACACATGCTAATGGATCAAGCACCAGCCAATGGGTGTTACCTGAGAATGTAGCAACGACAAGGCTTTGGGCAACGCACTTTGGACGTGTGAATGTCTTGGACACATGCCCTGCACACTAGTCGCATATGATCTCCTGGGGGAATGTGTTGCTTGCAATAATTAACTCCAATGTTAGGCATTATACGCTGGGGCAAGGGCGGTACAGAGGATGAGTGTCGTAGGAGCTCAGACAAGGGAGGTGCTTTCTGACTGGCTGATATGTGAGCTGGTAGCTCTTCAGGAAGGGCAGAAGGTCATACATAAGCAAGGGTACAGTAACAGGACAGCATAAGGAGGAAGAGGGCAATGGTGACGACCAGGTGCCTCCCCTTTTTTTGGTGCAGGAGTCTCAACCTTGTAATCCAAGTCCAGCTTTTGTTACTTTGTGTGTGGGGTTTTGGGGGGGAAAGGGGGAGTTACTTTGGTTTATTTATTTGTTTGTTTGTTAAAATAGGTTTTTAATGAGTTTGAATAGCTTTAGGCAGGGCATGTCCACACCAATTTACTATAGTTATTTTTATGATCTGCCCATACTTAATGTGCATCTGAGATAAACCTGGGGTATAGGGTTTGCAGAGAGAATCAGAGGGTGATACGCCTATGATACAAACTGTGTAAAGGTTGAATTCTGTGCTTAAAAACTTGAACTTCTCCCTGACAGCAAGGGAGAGCCATAAAGTTTGGGCAACTTCATTTGGAAGACACTGTCTTATATGGTCAATATTTATGAGGTCTTTGACTTAAAAGAGTCTCATTCCATAAAGAGTAAATCCCATATCCTGGACATCCAATGACAGGTAAGTATGGGCAACCCCATGGATGACAATTACAGATCCAAGAAGCTTCCTGATGTAGCAGCAAGACCATGGATACAAGGTGTTTTAAACAAAACACTGGATTTTCCAAGAGAGCAGGTTTGGGCTCTGGTTAAGTCACTTGAGTTAAGTAAAGTCATAAAGTATTAGAGGTCTTAGGCCTTGACATTCAAATATAAGTTGTTGGTGCTTCTGCAAAATTCAGGGAAGAGAAAGAGAAAGAAATGCATTTCTATGGTAACCAGTCCCCTTCTGATATAGAACAGAAAGATCATCTGTCACTTTCGTCAGGGATAATGGGCTCCTGTATCAAGTTGATCTTTAATTTAGAAATAATTGCATTCCTTCATTTATTTGCTCTTTCACCCATTCAACAATGCCTATTGATGGTCTTCTGCATGCTGGATATTGTTCTGGGTGATGCAAAAGTAACAAAGTTGATAAGACAGATTAATTCCAGCATGGTTATTACATACAATACAGGACTGGGCATCTTTGAGCAAGGTAGAATAAGTGCTTGACACAGGATATGGCACAAAGTACACACCTGATAAATAGCTACCCTTAGTATTAGATGCAAGGAAGAAGGAATGTCAAGCCTCAGAAGGAGTGTGGCCACTTTTTGTTAGATGACTAAAGGAAGCACTTGGAAAAGTGGCATCTGATCATGGAAGTACATTAGCATGTGGGTTGGAGAGGTAAGAGAAGGGAGGGAAAGTGGCAGAACGACAAACGTTTACAGAGATGAACACAATCCATATGTGTCTAGAACATGAAGGATCTGAAGAGAAGTAGAAACGGCAGGTACAGTCTAGAACGGAAGACACAAATACTAACTAGAAGCATGAGCAGTGGAGAACAACTGATTATTCTTTCATGTGGGAATGACATACCACTTCCTGTAGAATACCACAAACTGACTTTATGACACTCAACAGTTATCTTAATCTCTCTTCAGTTTTATTATCTGTAAAATGGGAAAAGGGTAGAGATGATTTCTGAAGAATGATCAAATATGTCATTCTGTAGGAATTTTAACTTGGTGTCAGTGCACAGGAAGCTTAGAAGGCAGAGACACAGAGGGACATCTGAAGAATTAGGAAGCCACTACAGGTGTTGTAAAATAAAGACAAAAACTGAGGTGGTAACAGTGGAACTGGGAAGGAAGGGAAGACAATGACAGAACAGCAAGATACAATGATTTCAGCAAGGGTGACAGGGGAGAGGGGAAGTCCCAAGCTTAAGTGACAAGAAGAATGGATGGGTCATTGGTAGAACTAGCAAAGACAAGAAAAAAAATTAGGTTGGAGTTTAGCAGATGAGGTGGAAGATTTTAATAGCTCCTCAGTGCCCTCATGAACGTAAGTTTAAGATAGAGAGAGAGAAACTGAGTTTAGAGTATGGAACTACAATTAGTCAAGGGAGAATTTGTATGAAGAGCTATGGCTTCTTCTACACTCTACCAAGGGAAGCAATTCAACTCAACTGTGTTGAGTCTGTATTAGATAATAACTGTATATTCTGCTTTAAAATTAGAACAGATAAAAGAGGAAAATACAGCCTCACATGTAATAATCTTAAAATGTAGTTGAGAAAAATGCCAAATCTGTGTTCTACATAAGTCAACATAAAATATGTGTCTGTTGCTTTCCTACCCTGTGCTTATTTGTACGTTTTTCAGTAACCCTGAAATTCCCTGTGACCACTAATCCTCCAACTAGTTCATGAGATTTGGTGCGACTATTCCCCACTCTTACCTTGACATCAGGGTCAGCATGTGATCTAGACCTAAGCCAATTGCAGTGGCCTTGGTGATTAGTTTAGGGGGTGGGCGTGTAGCACAGTCAGAAGCAATTGGAGCCCACCCAGAGACTTTCTGTTAAAGGAGCCCTCTTTCCACCAGGGTCATGAGAGACTAGGACAGGGGCGTGGAGTTGCTAGCAGCCATCTTGCCACGCTGAGGGGAAAGTTTCCTTCTCAAGAACAAAGATAAGCCAGAAAAAAAAAAGAAGAGCTGAAAGACGTAGGAAAAGAGAGCACTGCCAGCATGTTGTGAGCCCTTAGACTCAATCACGCTTGAAGCCAGGTCTTCTCTTGAATGTCACACCTAATAACCCACAAATTCCCTTTTGCTTACACCAGTTTGAGAAGGGATTTTCAAAACCTCCAACCAAAACATCCCTTACTGTACACAACATATAACCATGGGTAACACTGAATCATATAACACTGAATCATACAGAAACTAAGTCCAGAGAGACGCTTGTGTTCTGTAGGCTATGTTAGCCAGTGACTACTTCTTGGAGGCTGGCTTACCGTGCTTTGGCTAATGGCATTTCGTAGCGCACTGCAGGGAGTATAAAGAATGATCTCAGTGCAGCTCCTGCTAACCAGGGACCTCATGATTTCATGTAGGAAACAGCTGCATGCCAAACTCAACAAAAGAGTGAACAAAGTTTAAGGAGATGAAGAGTGGAGACTAACAGAGAAGGATCCATCCTCATGAGACAAGCGAAATTAAGGAGGACTGTGGTTTTTTTCAAATGCAGCATTTACTGAGCAACATTCTATGTGCTAGAACTTCTCACATGTACTATCTCTGTAGTTCTGTTCTCAAGAGCAACAGTAATAATAATAATAAAAGCCGTAAAGCCCATGACTGCTTCCTCCATTTTTTTTAGACTGGACTGTGCAATCTAAAAGTTCATGCTTTAATCAGTAAACTATACTACTAGAAACCTCTTATTGCCTGGTTGATCCAACCAGCCTTTCTGGTTAATTTATTCTCTTTCCTACCCCTGAATCTGCAAAGACTCTTTATTTGCCTGATACCAGTTGGAAGCAGGAAACTACCTTCTTACTGTTTGATTGCCTTCTGGAGCCTGAGCTCATCCAAGGGAGGGCCTTTCTGCCACTGCCACCATGACTGCCTTTGTGGTGGACCCCCCCACCCTGCCTCTGGCTACCCACACCCCAAAGGTACAACCATTTCATGCAGAGACCAGCACAAGAGCAGGTGGCTCTCTCAAAAATATTCCCTTCATTACAACAAATAACCTTGATAATTACCCAGAAGTGGCAGACAAAATATCACTAGCACAAGAGAACAAGCAAGACTTAATCTTTAAATGAGATGTAACGGAGTTTCTAGCAGTGCATCAAAGTCATTGTTAAAAATACTGTCCTCCAAATGAGAACACCACTCTCCTGATTCCAAGAGTCAAGTCAGTTCAAACGCATCTCTCCCCTGAGACAGTTTTCAAGATTATTAATAGTGTATGTGTTGTTTTGGGAAACTTTTTTTTTTCCCCCTGCAACTCAAAATAACATTTATTTTGTGAGCTTTGAGCAGGCCATCTATCCATTCCCCACAGACACACTGAGTGGAGAGGAAAAGCAACTTTTGCCAGGGACAGCATGAAATTGGAGTGGCAGACAGGAATACCACTGCCTGCGGTCATGGTCCACCATCCAGACAACATGATAGAGCCCTCAGCAGCTTTAATCTTTTATGATAATAATATATATGAGGGGGCACAAAAAAAGTATGACTATTTGCAAAAATAGTTAAAATAATACAGCTATTTCTTGTTATTCAGCAGTTAGACTACAGACATGGTGCTAAGCTGTTTAGCTTTACAGTTTCTTCAGTGCTATGTTTTAGTATTTTAAAAAATCCTGTAATATTTTCTTCTTATAAAATATGTATGTAATATTTATAATATGTAATATATAAAATAAATGTAAGTTATGAAGCACAACAAAACAAATACCTGTGATCCTACCACCAAAATTTTAGAAGTAGAAACTCATCTATTGCATTGAACTATCTGTGTGCCCCCCCGAACCCCAAAGGCAACACTCACCAGAATTGGAGTTTTATTGTCCCCTTGATTTTAAAAATAATTCTATCCCATAAGTATGTAACTCTAAACACAATATTGTTAGGCAGTGTTTCTTTCTGAAATTTAAAAATGGGGTCATACTGTATGAAGCCTATTTTGATGGGATTTTTTTCCAGCCAGGATATTTTTCCAGGATCCATCCATGCATGTAGTTCAATGCAGTTTTAGTTTGTTAATTTTCATGGCTGAATAATATTCCATTGTGTCAGTATAACACAGTTTAGTTGTCCATTTGCCTATCAATGGATACTTGAGTTACTTCCAGCTTTTATCCTATAACAGGAAATTATGTTCATATATTCATGCATGTGTCTCCTGGCAAGCATTTCCCCAAGGTTTACACCAGGAGTTGATTGTTCAATTGTAGGATTTGCATTTAGTTGGTGTCAGAGGTACTGCCAGCCTGTTTTCCAAAGTGGTTGTTCAAATTTAAACTGCTATGGGGATGTACTAGGACTCCCACTGAAGCTCAACCACCCTCACACTTGAAATGACGAGGTGCCTTAATATTGCCAGTCTTGTGGGTATTAAATGGTATCTTATTGTCATCTTAATTAGCATGGCACCAATTACTAATGAGGCCAAACATTTTTTTCATGTTTATTTTCCATTAGTGTATCCCCTTAAATGTTATACCTTGTCATTTATTCTGGCAATTATTTTGTTAATTTGCCTCTGGTTCACTTACAAATTTGTAATATTTCTTTATGTAAAATAGATCCTTATCCTTTGATTGAGATATGTGTTGTCAATATCTTCTCCAAGTTTGTGGCTTATATTTTCACATTTTTGGTATCTTTAATGAAAATCTATTCCTCATTATTATGAACTTTAATTAATATAAGTTGAATGTATTCATTTTATGGTTAGCATTTTTGGGGTCTTAATTAAGAAACCCTTTCTTATCATAAGATGTAAAATATAGCTTCTAGAATGTTCTTCTTAAAGGTTAATATTTTCTTTCACATTTAATTCTTAAATTCATCTGGCATTTTATTTTTGTGTATGTTAAGAAGTTCAGACCCAAATATATTTCTTTCCTCTGCATAGGCAATTATCCCAGAAAAGTTCATTCTATGCCCACTGTTCTGTTACACCAACTTTGGTATTATTAATTTGCCATATGTTTTGTATGACTCTTTTCTGAGCTCTCTATTCTCTACCAACTTGTCAATGTGCCCATGTTTGTGTGTGTATGTACGTACTCATGTGTGTGTGTGTGTGTGTGTGTGTGTGTGTGTGTGTGTGTGTGTGTGTGTGTGTACAAACTGAACAGGGGTACAGAATAAAACTATAATTTTCGATATCTGATAAATGCTCCACTCCAGCCCAACAACACACACTTTATTCCCCTTCAGGTGAATCTGGCTTATTCTTGGGCCTTTCCTGTCTTTCAGGTATTAGAAAATCAACTTGATAAGTTCCTACAAGCATCTGTTGTTATTTTGATCAAATTGTATTAAAACAAAGCAACTTGCAGAGAATTGACATTTTTACTCTACTGAGGCTTCTAGTAAGTATGCATGGTGTATTTTTCCATTTAGTTTGGTTTCCTTTAATGTATTTTTTAAAAGTTTTGAAGTTTCAAGGGGGTGGGGTGGTGGTGTGATGAATTGGGCGATTGGGATTGACGTATACACTGATGTGAATAAAACTGATAACTAATAAGGACCTGCTGTATAAAAAAATGAATAAAGTTAAATTTAAAAATTAAAAAAAAAAAAGTTTTGAAGTTTTCTCCATAAAGGTCTTGCACAACTGTATTCCTGCTGGAAAGTAAAACACATTATGCATGTAAATTATGTTTCTAATTATGTTTCCGAACTGATTATTGCTGAGGAATAAAAATCCATTTGATATTGCTAAGCTTTATTAAGTTTAATAAATTGTCTGTAGTTTCTTTTGAGTCTTATATGTAGAGAATCATATCAACAGAGGATGACTTTTTTTTCTTTTTCTTATATTATTATGATGGTTAAGATTCCCAGTGCAACACTGATTCAAAGCTATAGTAGTAGGCATCTTTGTCTTACTCCTGATTTTAAAAGAAATGGTTTTAATATTTAACAATTTAAAATAATATCCATTGTATTGTCTCATTGATAATCCTTATCATGTTGAGGAAGCACTCATCTTCCACTCATTTGCTAAGGGTTTTTGTTTATTTGTTCATTTTGTTTCTTGTTTTTGCTTTGTAAATCAAGAACAGGTATTGAATTCTTTTCAAGAATTTTAATGAGTCAATTGAGATGTTAATGTCATTTTTCTCCTTAAACCTTTAATATAGTGAATTTCATTTTTTTACACTTTTTTAACATTTAATGATCTTGCATCCTAGAAATGAACGAAACTTTATCATAAAATATTCCCTTTTGCATACACTGCTGGATTCAGTTTATCCCACTGAATCTTCACATTATGAAGCAGGTGCTTTACAATCTCCTTACAGAGTGTCATTTAGTAGTGATGTGACCAAGGGTAAAAGTAGAACTTGACCTCAGGCCTGTCTGACCCCAAACTCCAAGATTTTAACCAACTGCCATACCTCTCTGGATGCTTTGAAGTCAAAAACTCGTAAGAGTGCCTCAACATAAATTTGTATAGTGTCCACTAGTCTAGTTTTTTGCTCTTGAGACAGTAAGATCCAACAGGCTAATTTAATTAAACTTGACTGGTAGACCTTGAAAGTCAACCTTTTAGATGTGTGAGTATAAAGGGAGGAAAAGATGATTGAACTGCTGGCACTGACACGCTCCAAGACCAGAGGGAAAGAGTGTAAATGCAGACTAAAATGTCTTTTAGGTCTATTAGAGGAAGTGACTTGAAGTTTATCAAGTTACCATCTTAATGGGAGGAGAGGGACCTCCTCACCTCCTTTCCATCTAGATTTATGAATCCATCAAATCTATTTACCCAAGTCCACCTCCACATATTTCACACTTTCTCATCAGAACTTTTACCATTGTCAACCATTCAATATTTAACTTTAGACTGAAAAGATATTCACCAGGAAAAGATTGGCAAGCTCTCACCAAACCATCCAATGTCCAAAAGTTCATTCAGATTTCCCCTTAAGCATGGTTTTCCTTCACTTTGAACATGGATGTTTTTCTCAACCTACTCTAGTTTCTCCACATCCTTTTCTAAATTCAGTCACTAGAACAAAACATCACAGAGAACTCAAATGAACAGAGGAGAACCTAGGCCTAGGGAGGCAAAAGTTTTGGGAAACTCAAGAATGGGTGCAATGTGGCTCCATCCCTTCTGTGCTGTTAAAAGCCTGCCCACATTCAAGAGATCACGTTCTAGATATTAATGGTATGCTGGAGACCCACAGTACTGGCTGGAGCCTCTGCTCTGGAACTTTGCTTCTCTCAAATATCACTGTCTTGATGAGACCTCTCCTGACCACTCTAAGTTGTAACTCTCCCATCCTGGCTCTCCCTATCCTTTCTTGTGTTATTTTCCTTATAGCACTTATGACAATAATTAACAACATATGTTATTATTAGACCAACTCTGACAATAGTTAGCCAACTACAATTGACCCTTGAACAACGTAGGTTTGAAATGCCCAGGTCCACTTACATGCAGATATTTTTCAATAGTAAATACTACAGGGCTACATGGTCAGTGGTTGGTTGAATCCATGGATACAGAGGAACCAAGGATACAGAGGGCTGACTATAAATTATAGATGGATTAATCCCCACGTTGTTCAAGGGTCAACCGTATATCGAGAGTTGACCAACTATATAAACCAACTATAATAATAAGTGTCATAACACTTTATTTTTGACACACATGGCAAGTTTCGTGATGGGAGAAATTTTTGCCTGGTTTTTGTTTGTCTGTTTATTCCTTAACGTACCCAGGTGCCCAGAGCAGTGCCTGGGACATAGTCAGTGTGCCATGAATATTGATGGAAAGATGAAAGGAAACTGGAATGGAGGGATCCAAAGAACAATAGCAATCAGACTGTGGTATAGTCATCAGGCCAGATATCCACAATGTACGGTGTCAACTCTAAAGTAGGTTTATTTTCTCTCACTTGCCCTTCCCCTTTTTCCAGCTACCACTCCTCCTCCTGAAGTGAAGAAATCCTCTAACAGCATCTCATGCATGTACCAGTTCTGCTCATCCATCTCCGTACCTGTGTGGCCACCCTAGATGTTGTTTGTGCCACTTGTCATCACACAAGCTTTAGCCAACACTCTGTCTGGGCCAAGGCAGCCATAACCCCCAGCATCTCCCTGGAGACTCACCCTGACCCTAGCCTCCCCTTGTTGTTCTCTTAGAAGTGTTTAAACATCAGAAAAGTACCACAGAAAGAAAAAGATAGAAAGTGTACTTCCAATAGAAAGATTTTTCGTTTAAATGCACTTTATTGTGTGATGTATCCCTTTAATTAAAGTGTGTGTCTGGGTGCATTGGTTGGTATTACAGTACAATTCCTCATGCTTATTGAATGCAAGAGTAGCTGGGGCAATGCAGTGGAAACTCACACATTAGCTAGAGTGCAACTTAAAGCTATAGTTCCCTGATCTTTTGAGCTTCTAAGAGGCGGATAATCTTCAGGGTTAGTGGCCCAGTGTGATGAGATGCCCTCAATAAATTTACAGAGGTCTCGTATGAAAAAACAATGTTTTTTTCCAAAAACCTTGTTTGGCTTGTCTTGTTGTCTCACCCAGATTGCATCTTTCACCTCTAGAAGAAACATAGAACCAGGCAAAGGAAGGGAAGATGCTAGAAACTTTCCACCATCTTCAAAAGATAGTACAGGGAAGTAGAATTATTAACACTCTCTGCCATTTCATGTTACTTTATGGTTTACAGAGAACTCCTCCTAAGTGGCTTGTGAAGTGTTATTACTTCCCATACCGACTTAGGAACTAAAGAGGTAAAGGACAAATGAGGTACCCAAGTTGCACAGAAAACAGCAGAGATGTGCCAGACCCATACCTCTGACTCCAAGGCCAGTGCTCTTTCCACCACCACAGAGCCGGCAATAAGGTCTCTGCTCTGATTCTGCCATGAGTTATGACCGACTTTAAAACAAATCCTGGAACCTCTCTGGGTTTTAGTCTCTTCATCTGTAAACAGAGGGGATATTTCAACATCCCTTTAATTCTTAAATTCCAATAGTCTCTTAAATATGCTTTCATAAGCTGAGAAATGGGAAACCAGAGAAAAAGGGGTTTTATTTCATGATCATTGGGGAGCATGGTTAGTTTTCTTCCTAGCGAGGGCCCTGTAATACCATGAAAAACAGGTAGCATTTCCTTCGGTATCACTCCTGTTTTTTTCTCAAACATACTGAGAAAAAAATGTCATCATAACATATCAGATTTTTAAAAATCAATTATTAGTTAATAACCCCAACAGATCAACTATTTTCATTTCCTCATGATCTCTGCCAGGTCTTTTTCAACATACATCTATACATTTCCATGCTGATATATCATCCCACTGCCATTTTCACAAGGAAGAAGGTCTATGCTTTTGTTCTTCTTTTGAGCAAATATTGTACCTCCAGAATACTTTTTCTCTCCACCTTTATTGTAAGCTTCTTGAGGGCAGAGATAACAAATAACACATCTTTGGATGTGCCTCGGCATTTATTGTTTACTGCTAGTAGCATTAAAAGCCTTAATAGACATTTATATTTATGTTCCTCTGCTTCTTGAATTTGTCCTTCCACAATTAAAGCCGTGTTTTCTTTTCCAGATTCTCTTAATAAAATCAATTTCTCATTTTGGCTCTGGCCTTCACTAGTTCTCAGTATAGAGGCAAATCACATACTTCTCTATGACCTGTTTTTAATTCTTCAATTTCCAAATTAAAAAAAAAATAATAATAATTACCAACTCACCAGAAAATTGTGCAACAAAAAGCACACAGAAGCACTTAGCACAATATCTGGTATACAGCAGGGGCTCAATAAATATGTGTTAGACATGAGAATATAAAACAACATGTGTCTATGTTCATACTTCCCCTTAGAGTTCAAGGGAAAAAGAGAAGAAGAAAAAACTATGCAGCCAAACTTGACTCAATCCTACCTTCTCAAAACTACTCACCATTGCTCTGTCAGTAACTTTCAGTAAGATGGACAGCATCCTCTAAAAACACGCTGGCTATGAAGTGCTCACCACCAGCCTCTTCTGATGACTCAAATGCAACAAAAACCATAATACAGATACCGAAGGACAGTTCAAAGCCACATCAAAGGGATAGATGCACCCATAATAATATTACAGCCTTCAAGTTTAGTCAGGTTAGAATATATTTCCTTGAACAGGACTGATGATGGGGAAAAAAAAAAATCCCTTCATGGGGAATTTCTACTAGACATCAGGGAAATGCAGACCTTTGTTCAAAAACTGATTATTCGGTATTTACTATGTGCTGGGCACTAGGGATTCACAAAAGAAAAGACAAGGTGTCTTCTCCACTGTACTCACAGTCTGTACAAAAAAAGGGTGGTTATAATACAAAATGGTAGACGCTAAGATGAAGATGTGTCTGTGCAAAAACAGGAAGGAACCTGAGACTGCCTAGTAGAGATCAAAAAGGCTTGTCAGAGGTACTTGAGCTGAGTGAGAATTTGCCAAACAGAAACCAAACCGCGTAACCAGAATCATTCTTCGCCAGCGATTTTTCTGTTCTTTCTTCCCCATTCCTCTCCAGCAACACCATTTCTTTTTCCCATCCTTTAGGCCAACCTTAAGTTTCTCCTTCTCAGTGACATAGCCAATCATCCCAGACCAAAGAGATTTCTTCCCTGGAAGGAGATCTCCATTCGCCCAGATTGTCACCTGCTAACTTGATTTCAAATGTATGTCCTTCTACCTCCTGAGCTCTTTGAGTGCAAGGCCCATGCCTGGGGTAGCTCAGCATTTTATATCCATCACAAAAAAACCCTGCCTGGTACCTAGTAAGCCCTTCTATAAATAGACAACCAATGAACAATCATCCCGACAATTGTTCATGTCATGAACGGATCTTATGCCCTGATTCTGGGGGCTCAGCAAACATGGTCTGCGATTATGGCACTGAGAGTCAGGCAGGTGGTTTTGAATCCAGCTTCTGCTACTTCACTCACTGCCCCCATCCTCACAAACTCCCATTCAGACACTCACCTCGGAAAAGTTACTGATACTCTCTTGGCCTCCATTGCCTCATATCTGTTTCTTTCTTTCTCCGGAGGGGTACAAGGGGTAGATATAACAATGGTACTTTTCTAACAGTGTTATAAAAATTAAATGAGATTCCCAATGTAAAATTCTGATACAGTGTCTGGAACACAACTATTAATACTACTGGCATCGTCTAGTACTGTTAATTACTGGTGTGTGTGTGTGTGTGTGTGTGTGTGTGTGTGTGCTTCACCTCAGATAGATGACCAAGACTCTGGAGAACAGAATTTATATCACATATTTCTTTGTATCTCTCATAACACCCAACACAGGCCTGTATAGAAAGTAATTCCTAATAAATATTAATTAACCAACTGGTTAAAAAGCAGGGGAGAAAATGGAGAGGTCAGGATCTGTCTTTCCAACTGCCTTCCGGCCTGACTGGCTCCACATGTGCGGCAGGGGCTCCCTCTCCTGTGACTTCAGCTGTTGGATGCTGTCCCTGGGCCACTTCAGCTTACTCCGGGAATTCATGGCGTGCTTGCTCCTTCAGGCTCAGGGGTTTAACATCTTCCTGCTGCAGCTGCCTAATACTGCTGGCTCTCAGGGCCTTGTCATGCTGCGCTGCTCCCCTTAACCCTGCACACCCCTCTGAAAAGACTCCCTTCACTCAGTTCGCATGGAATTCTAGCTAAGGCCAACCCTCTCCTCCAGGGCCTGGATGCTGCCTGGTACGAGGTCAAATTGCATCCCTTCTCGGCACCATCTTGCTCTGGCCCCAGCCCCTCCCATCTTCCTGCATAGCCCAGGCTGTCAGGCAGCCCGCTGCACTGTGCCCGCTCTGATTTTACAGCCATCCACAGTCTCGTAAAAATCAATGGAACAGAAACCCAGAGAATCTTTACCACACCTGAGCAATTTCCCATAACTGCCCTGAAATTGTCCTGGATTTCCCGTGGTAAAACTTAAAGAGGTAGAAAAAATAAGAAGAAAGAAGAGGGTTTGACATCCAGGTGTAAACAAGTGGTAATTCCCGTCTTTTCTGTGACTGGATGAGAAATGAAGTGTCCAGGAGGAGCTCAGGCTGTCTGAAGACAGAGATAACGCCTAGTGCGCCCCCTGTTCTGAGGGCTGCACTGTTTGCATAAACATTTTCCAAACCGCAGCTCCCAAGTGCTCGGGAGGGAGCCCACAGCATCAATCAAAGCCTGGTCAGAAGAATCAGTGAGGGGGGACGGGCACCCACCCTGAGCTCCTGTCTCCACACACTTGTGCTAGGATGCCAGGTAAGCACAATTAATGATGAGTGGTTTGTACAGTTTCTGTAAACATATTAACACCTCGCTCTGCACATTTATCTGACATTAAGTGATTAACCAGTTGCAATAAGCTAATATTTATACACGACTTGCACTCGTGCAATGCAAATTAGGCCCCATTTATCACAGAATCAGAGAATTTGGAGAAGGAAACAGTCCAGGGACATTCTCGTCCAACCTCCACATGTTGTAGGTGAGGAAACTAAAGCAGAGAAGGGGAGTGACGTGGCCATGGTGGGGAAAAGCAAGGGGTAAGAGCTCCTTTCTCCACTAAGTCCTTTTCCTGCTATATTTTGCTATTTTCCACTCACAAGGGAAACAAGGTACCCACCTCTCCCATATGCTTAAAGAGAATAAAAATTCGACTTTTTCTAACTTCCTTGAAGGCCAGAATAATAAAAACTAACATTTTGTCAGCTTTCACTCTATGCCAGGCAGATGCTAAGATCTTCGTGGAGTAAATGACTAAATCCCCCAACATCACTATGAGATTGATGCCCTCGTTAGGAATTACAATAAAGACTGAGAGCAAGATTCCTGATCCCGGGTTCACATCCAGCTCCATGAAAGGGCTGCAGGACTTTTCTGTCCCTGCTTCTACATCTATGAAATGGGGATGATAATAGCATTTATCTCCTAGGGTGATTGTAAGATTAAGTAATAATCAAATAAAGCAGTTACCATGGTGCCTAAAACGTAGTGAGCACCCTGTAAGACGTTCCCTATTTTCTTGTTAATTATATTTCGTATTTTGTAGATAAAGGAAGAAAGGCAGAGAGAGATTTTTTAAACGTGCTCAAGAGCACACACAGACTCACAGCTGCTAAAGGACAGAGCCAGGTTCCAGCCCAGGCTTTCTGATTCCGGCGCCAACGTACCCTTTCACTGATGCTGTCCGGTAGAACGTTCCGTGATGGTGGAAGTGGGCTACAGGCATACTAACCAATACGATGATACCAGCTGCATGTAGCTACTGAGCACATGAAATGTGGCTAGGGCAGCTGGGGAATGGGGTTTTTACCTTATTTATTTGTAATTAATTTAATTTATAGCCCCACGTGACTCACCTCTTCACTCCCTGATTCATTTTGGAGTCTTTATACCCTAGCTCAGTACCTGACATACGCATGGTAGGCACTCCAGTCTCTCTCTAGGATATAAACCCTTATTCCCATCTTTCTGACATTAGTGTCTTCACAAGCCTGTTCTCTAACTAGGGTTATACAGCTAAGATGAACTCATAATGTCTGTAAAATGGATGAATAAATAAATGAACTGCCACCTCACCTAGGTAGGAAACAGCTCCATGTGAAGCAGGGCTGGTCTCCTGGTCTCCCCTCCTCTGTCACGTTGCAGACACCCCTTCCTCAGCCTGCAGCCTTTCAGCTCTTGTCTGCTCTTAAGGAAAGACAAGTGGGCCAAACTCAGAGGCCGTAAAGATCCTGAATCCTGTCACCTGGTTCCCACCTGGGCATACAGCTGAGTGTCTGGAGGAGAATTTGGAATGCACTGATCTCTCATTTTGATTCTGGCAGACACATCCCCCCATGTGCCCAGGGAAGTTTCAAAAACCACTTAAAGCACATCCCACTCTGGGACCTGAAAAATTAAGATGCCTCGGCATGGAGTCTGACCAGCCTCTGTTTGAATCCCAGTTCTGTCATTTCTAGCTCCAGTACGTTGGGCCACATCAACACTCTAAAACTTTAGTTGCCTGATCTTTAAAATGGGAACAACAGGGCCCTTCTCCAAAGGGCTGAAAGAGACGCTGAGTATGAGGAGTTTAGTGCAATGCCCAATGTGTTGTACGTGTTCAGGAAACAATGTTCTGCTTCTCCCTGCAAGGCTGAGCTACCGCAACTGCCTCCTCTAATTGGCCTGTCACTAACCCATCCTTCCTTTCAATGTTTTTCCCCTGAGGGGGTTTCTACAGGCAACTTTTCAAAGAAAAAGTGTACTCAAAGGGTGAGCATAAAGCTGGACCTGATCCCATATTTTTGCATAAACTTTTCAAATGGGAAGTGCAATTTCAAGGAAGGTTTTGGATAATCACCATCACCATAAAAAGGCACTTAAGTGCCTCTTCACAAGTGGTGCTGAAGGAAGAGGACAAGACTACACACTCCTGCCCTCCAGGCACATTTCGAAGAATCACGTAGACACAATCTGTTATTTTCAGAAAACTGCCAAACCTAATGGTTTTCTCAGCCCTTACCTCTCTAACAGCATTTGATTCTCGTCGAAACCTTGAACCTCTCTTCTTCCTATGGTATTGCTCATTTATGGTCTTCTTCCTGCTTCAGGAACATTCTTCCTTTGTCTCCTTGGCTGGCGGCTGTTTATCTCTCTTCTTCCACTTACTGGCTGTGCGACCTCTGAAAACTTACCTAACCATCCTGAACCTTGATATCTTTATTCATACAATCAAGGTAATGATACCTACCTCATAAGGTTAGTTTGAAGATTATATAAGAGAAATAGGCCGCAACTAGATGGTACTCCATCTCCTAACAAATGTTTTGACATGATAAATAAAATAAAACTCAGAATCTTAAATAGTTTCCCACCTTGGAAGGAAATTCCAGCATGTCAAAATCAAACTGAAAACTCAAAACCAAAGTGGCAATCAGGGGCTGACTCAATCATGATCCACGGTGTTTTGTGAACTAAATACAGGCTCTGGGAACTGAGGGGTGGATTCTAAGATCTATCCAAGGAAAAGAGAAGTTTTTATGCCCTACAAGGTAAAGAGCTGGAAAGAGCCCATATAGAAAAGTTGCAGTGTTATCAGACATGACACAGAGCCTTGAAATATGTTAGCCGCTGTCTGCACAAGCACCAACAAATTGCCTTCTGGTCAGAGTCTTGGATTAGGGTGCTGTGGGAATAGCCACCAAAAGAAAACAAAATGTATATATATATATATATATATATATATATATATATATATATGGCACATCCACTGATACTCCTAGGGCTCAAACAGAAGCAAATGCAAAACCACCTACAGGGGACATTTTACAATATCGGGAACTCTATAAGAATGCAGAACAGAGAACTCCATGTGAAGATGAGCTAATACTTAA
Organism: Eschrichtius robustus; assembly: GCF_028021215.1. Taxonomy (NCBI): domain Eukaryota; kingdom Metazoa; phylum Chordata; class Mammalia; order Artiodactyla; family Eschrichtiidae; genus Eschrichtius; species Eschrichtius robustus. The sequence continues at coordinate 115,169,855 of NC_090830.1, read as the reverse complement.
AACACATATATAACCCCCCCAACACATACACATACCACTATGATATTTGAAATTAATGAAATTGATGAATGAGTCAGAAAGAACCTAGAATATTAAAATTAGCATAAGTAAAACAGCATAAGGCTTAGTATATATTGGTTGTTCAACAGTTCCTATTTCCCCCTCTCTTTTCTTCTACACCCTAAATAATGGTTCCAAAATTCTGCCCTTGTCTCTGTGTGGGACACTGATTTTTGGTTTTGTTATATTTTATTCATTCATTCATTTAGCAGAGGAGCCCATGACCAGCACTGAGCTTTAGGAAGACAGTCCTTTGTGCTACCACCATATTGATTCATACACCACTGCAAAAAAAGGAATAAAAGAATCCAAGGCAATAATGGAGAACCAGGGGCCAAGCTAGAGGCAGGCAGTTCAAGGGAAAGGCAATCTATCTGCCTACCACAACAGAGTAGCCATGTGGTTAAAAAAAAAAAAGGATGAGAGAAGGAGCTAGCAGTATAGAGAAGGGAGCCACTGAGGAATCTCCAGCTCCACTTGTGGACTCTAATGGGCTGGGTCCATGACTTGAACCCAAAGCTTAGGAGCATAAAGCATCCTTCTAAACTTTGTGTGTGTGCTTTAAAGGCCAAGAGTTGGACCACCAGAGTATGAACCCTCCTGCCTCCCCTATATGTAACAGGGCTGTAATTCAGGGTTTTCAGAAGTTATTTCCTGGAGCAAGAGATGTTCACCCTGGAGGGGACAAGAGTAATAGGGCAGGTACTAAAGCTATGCCACCTATTTGAAGGGTTTTCACATGGAGAGAGAGGGGACTTGTAGGCTTCAGAAAAGAATGTCTGAATGAGGTGGTGCCAAAAGAGAAACTATTTCCAATAGATAGAAGACTAAAGAGGGTAGATTTCATTTTACTGTGATATGGCCTTAGCTAATAATTAGAATTCTCCAAAACCAGAATTGGCTGTTTGAGGAAATGAGCTCCCTGAAACTGGAAGCATGTAAACAGAAACTATGTGGTTGCTGTCAGAGCTAATATACAAAGGATTTGGGAGTTGGACTAAAGACCCATCCAGCTCACGGATTCTGTAAGAATAGCCTAAGAAGATAAAACGTAAAGAGAGAAGGTTAAAGACGCAGACATAGAGAATGGACTTGAGGACATGGGGAGTGGGAAGGGTAAGCTGGGACGAAGTGAGAGAGTGGCATGGACATATATACACTACCAAATGTAAAAGAGCTAGCTAGTGGGAAGCAGCCACATAGCACAGGAAGATCAGCTCGGTGCTTTGTGATCACCTAGAGGGGTGGGCTAGGGAGGGTGGGAGGGAGATGCAAGAGGGAGGGGATATGGGGATATATGTATACATATAGCTGATTCACTTTGTTACACAGCAGAAACTAACACACCATTGTAAAGCAATTATACTCCAATAAAGATGTTATATAAAAAAAGGCAGCAGCAAACACACTACAAAAATATTTACCAATGAGAATATATAAAATGAACTCCATACCTGGAAGCATTAATAAAAACAAAAAGAATTTAATTAAATAAATGATAATAAGTAATTTTTCCTCTTTCCCTTTTTCCATTTTCATAACAGAGGGTGAGTACTCACACACATAAGCAATCCAAAGGAACACCACCAAGTGACACTGGCACAACTGAAATGCTAAAAATGTCATAGTTCCCACGTTGTCATCACTTTCCTCTTCTGTGTATATTTCCATGAGAAAGAGCTGGATCATCTGAGCACTGCTGTCTTCAACTCTGTAATTGCAGAACATGGGCCCTGATGCATTGCAAATGGAGTGAGAATCCCTGCTTGTGACTTAATGAGGAAAGATAGCCCAGTCACAGCCGTCCTCACTCCATGTTAATCAAGGGCTGATGATTTTCTGCTGAGAAACTGTCCTCACTGATATATGGTCCTATTAGCCAACTACTACCCAGTCGGCCTAAGACCTCTGGCCTTTCTAGTTTTGAGTTTGGACAAGTAGGCATTAAGGAGACTGAAGGCTCAAAGAATCTTGGGAGGTAAATTCACCCAAGAGAAAATATCCCCTGAAGTCCTAGAAAAGTTAAAATTCATGGTAGCAAAAGAAGAAATTTTTAAAAACACACAAAAAAAGAAAACAGAAAAAAAAAAACAAAACTGCCAAGAAGGAGAAGGAAATCTGAGTTAGCTCATCCAATCAGAGGCCAAATAATATGAAGATCAGTGTCATCTGCTCAGCTGTGAGGCCTGACGGGGTAAAGCTGGTTTATGCCAAGCAGAGAGCTCACACTGAAAAGGGACTTAGCACAGCTAAGAATCCTTCACCCACAGAATTCTTACAACACACCAGTGAGCTTTCTGTCATGATTCTCACTCTACCTAAAATGAAGCAAGTTCAGAAATGTTAAGCCATCCACTCCAGGTCACACATCTAGGAAAAAGGGAAGTGTGGAATTATAAATCCAGGCCTTTTGAGTCCAAGTCCAATTCTCTCCAGAGCCTAATACTATGTCCCTCAAGAGGGTCAACTTTCTGCTGCATATTAATTAGCTATGAATTGTCCTCTAAAGCAGCAGTCCCCAACCTTTTTGGCACCAGGGACTGGTTTCATGGAAGACAATTTTTCCATGGACGGGGGTGGGGGGTGGTGGTTATATGCTGGTTCAGGTAGTAATACGAGCGATGGGGAGCGGCAGATGAAGCTTTGCTCACTCGCCTGCTGCTCACCTCCTGCTGTGAGGCCACGGACCAGTACTGTTCTGTGGCGGGGGCTGGGGACTCCTGCTCTAAAGTATTTCCTTAACTGAGCCTTTCTCCATAACCCACTGTCACCACGTATGTAACAAGCACCTAACAAGTACCCCAGTGGGTTTCTTTCCTTGGTCAAACCTTCCTCGTCCTTCAAAGTCCAGCTAACTCCCTCCCCCAAATTCTGTAGTCTCCAAAGACCTTTCCTCACTGGTGGTCTCAGAAAGGCATTAGTTTCTAAGGTTCCAATGTCCACATATGTGATTAACAAGAGTTCATTACTTTTTCTCTCTCATCAGACTGAGCTACCTCAGGGAAGGTCTGAGTCTGATTCATCACTATATCCACACAAGCACTGTACACAATTATTTAAACCTTTCAAGTCCTCAGTAAAGGTGTGTAGAATGGAAAAGTAAGCTCCGGCATGAGGAAACTGGGGTCTTGCTACAGAGCCAAGGCATACATGTGAAACAGACACTGAAGAAAAGATTATCACATGCTGCACTGTGTGTCCCTGAGTTTAATTACTGTAGAGATAATCACTAAGGGACACTCCCCAGAAAACAAAAAGTATACATACACATCTCTCCCATCCCCAATCCCCGATGTGCTTTCCCCTTCTCCCAGAGATTGGAAGCATCCACAAAGGGCTGTTCCCTATGACTGTAAAGACAGGTCACTGCCTGATCAAGACTGGATTTCTTAATTGGGATAAGATTATCAATGGAAAGCCCAAGTCTCAGACCAAGAGAAACAGAATTGGAGAGAAAAGTTCACACCCTAAATTCTGAAACAAATTGGAAGTCCACATGAAGTTGATGAAAGGCAAAGCTAAAGATCATCTTTAGGTTTTGAATACTTTACGGTAAAGAAATAACTTACTCAAAGAGCCTTTGTTATTTTAACACAGACAGTTCCCAACCTCCAGATGAACTATGCTAACAAGAAAAGAAATAATTTCCAATCTTTGCATAAAAAAAGCACAAACTATGTAGACTAACACCCAAAGGTCCCCCATTGGCTGACCTCAGGCTAACTTCTTGGCTACTTTCCGTCACGTACCCTGTGCTTCAGCCAGACTAAACTACTTGCTAAACTTAACTATACCTCCCCTTTCTCCACCTTCACAAGTTTACTTAGGCTTTTTGCATTGTCTATAGTATCTTCTCTGTGTGCTAATCTGACATTTTTTTCCAGGAACCATCCACCCAAAAAAGCCATGTTTTTCATCTTCCACACACCCTGGCTGGATCTTCCTTCACTAAAATCCTGAAGTACTTTTACCTCTCTAGTGGGATGTGAGGGCAGAATTTTGTACTTACTTGACATTTTAAAGTGACATTTTAGTAGTAAGGATTTTTTTCTATTATTAATTCTTGTCTCTCAAAGTCCCTCTAATGGCTTCAAAACATCTTCTCTTACACTAGGTAATTTTCATACTCTTCTGAAACTAGTTAAAATAGTTCCATTTTACAGGTGAAGAGTTACAATAAGTGTACTCAGTCACAAAGGAGCAGAGTACGGTCAATCCTGGTAAGCTGTCTATATGCATTTGAGAAGAATGTGTATTCTGGTTCATTGGGTGAAGTGTTCTACCAAAAGCAGTTGGTCAATTCTACATACTTACTGATTTTTCTTTCTACCTGTACTATAAACTACCAACAAAGAATCAAAAATTGAATTTTTTAAATACCATTTAAAACTCATATTTACGAAATGCTTAGGGATAAATCTGGCAAAAGAGGTTCAAGATCTATAAAATATTTATATAAAACATTGCTGGGGCTTCCCTGGTGGTGCAGTGGTTGAGAGTCGGCCTGCTAATGCAGGGGACATGGGTTCGAGCCCTGGTCTGGGAAGATCCCACATGCTGCGGAGCAACTGGGCCCGTGAGCCACAACTACTGAGCCTGCGCGTCTGGAGACTGTGCTCCGCAACAAGAGAGGCTGCGATAGTGAGAGGCCTGCACACCGCGATGAAGAGTGGCCCCCGCTTGCCGCAACTGGAGAAAGCCCTCACACAGAAACGAAGACCCAACACAGCCAAAAATAAATAAATTAAAAAAAAAAAAAAACATTGCTGAGTTAAAGAAAATCCAAATAAATAGAAATAATGGGTTCATGAATCAGAAGACTCAATACTTGTAAAATGCCAATTCTCCTCAAATTGATCTATAGACTTTATGTAATCTTAATAAAAATTCCAGAACCCTTTTTTGGAGGGTAGAAATTGACAAGTTGACTTTCAAATTCATATGGAAATGCAAAGTACCTAGAATGACCAAGACAACTTTAATAAGTAAGAACAACTTCAAGAGACCTACCCCCAGGACATTATAAAGCTACAATAATCAAGATAATGTGGCACTGGTGTCAAGATAGACAAATAAATGGTTGAAATGGAATAGAGTCCAGAAATATACCTGTATATATATGGACAATTGATTCTTGACAAAAGTGCAAAGGCAGTTCAATGGAGAAATAACGGTCTTTTCAATAAGTGGCATTGGACTAATTTGGCATCCACATGCAATAATAATAAACTTTGACTCATACCTCACACCATATGCAAATTAACTCAGAATAGATCCTAAGGCCTAAATATAAAACTTAAAACTATAAAACATCTATAAAAGAGCAGAGCAGAAAATCTTTATAAACTTGACAGGCAAAGATTTCCTAGGCATGACACCAAAAGCATGATCCAAAAATAAATAACTGAAAAACTACCCTTCATCAAAATTACAAGAGTATCTTCATTGAAAGACATTGTAAGGAGGATTAGAAGACAAGCTATGGTATGGGAGGAAAATATCTGCAAAACATATATCTGATAAAGGACGTTTATCCAGAGTATAGAAGGACTCTTAACCCTCAATAATAAGACAAAAACAACCCAGTTTTTAAGAAGAACTCTTAACCCTCAACAATAGGACAAAAACAACCCAATTTTTAAGTAGGCAAAATATTTGCTCAGAGACATCATCAAATAAATAATCTAGATAGCAAATAAGCACATGAAAAGATGCTCAAAACATCCTTAGTCACTAAGAGAACGAAAATTAAAATCACAATGAAATATCATTATACACCTATTAGAAGGGATAAGATTTTTAAAAATAACTATAACAGATGGGAGTACATGAAACTAAAAAGTTTTCGGAAAGCAAAGAAACTATCAACAAAACGAAAAGGCAGCCTACTGAACGGGAGAAGATATTTGCAAATGATATATCAGATGAGGGGTTAATATCCACAATATACAAAGAACTCATACAACTCAACATCAAAAAAACAAGCAACCTGATTTAAAAGTGGGCAGAGGACCTGAATATGCACTGCCCCAAAGAAGACATACAAATGGCCAACAGACACATGAAAAGATGTTCAACATCACTAAACATTAGGGGATTGCAAATCAAAATCACGAGATACCACCTCACTTGTCAGAATGCCTATTATCAAAAAGACAACAAACAAAAGGTGTTGGCAAGGATGTGGAGAAAAGGAAACCCTCACACACTGTTGGTGGGATTGTAAATTCAGGCAGCCACTATGGAAAACAGTATGGAGGTGTCTTAAAATGTTAAAAATAGAACTGCCATATGATCTAGCTATTCCACTTCTGAGTATTTACCCAGAGAAAACAAAACCACCAATTTAAAAGATATATGCACTCTGATGTCCATGGCAGTATTATGTACAATAGCCAAGCTATGTAAGCAACCTAAGTGTCCACTGATAGATGAATGGATAATGAAGATGTGGTACATATACATACATATATACAATGGAATATTTCTCAGCCATTAAAAAATGAAATATTGCCATTTGCAACAACACGGATGGATCTAGAAGGTATTATGCTAAGTGAAATAAGTCAGAGAAAGACAAACACTGCACGTTCTCCACTTATATGTAAAATCTAAAAAACAAAACAAAGAAACAAACAAAATGAAAACAGACTCATAGATACAGACAACAAATGAATTAGTTGCCAAAGGGAGGGGGTGAGGAGGTTGGAGGCGAGCAAAATAATTGAAGGGGATTCAGAGGTACAAAACTCCGGTTATATAATAAATAAGTCACAGGGATATAATATACAGCATAAGGAATATGGTCAATAATAATATAACAACTCTGTATGGGAACAGGTGGTTTCTAAACTTATCATGGTGATCATGTCATAACATATGCAAACCTCAACTCATTAAATCATTATGTAGTATACCCGAAACTAACAGAATATTGTATGTCAACTATATTTCAGTTTAATTAATTAATTAATTAAAAACCAATTATAACAAGTGTGGATGAGGAGGGGAACAACTATAACTCTCATGTGCTGCTGCTGCTGGAAATGTAAAACGGCACAACCACCCTGGAAGACGGTTTGGCATGTTCTCAAAAATTTGAAGCTACATCCACCGTATGATCCGATCATTGCACCATTAAGTATTTGTCCAAGAGACATAAAAGCATATATCCATACAAAAACTTGTGCAGGAATGGTCATAGCAGCTTTATGCGTAATAGCCAAAACCTAGATTAATCCATTAATAGGTGAATGGATAAACCAATTTTGGTATAGCCATACAATGGAATACTCCCCAGAAGAAAAATAATCATAAACTATTGATACACGCAACAACATGGATGGATCTCAAAATATTATGATAAGAGAAAAAAGCTATGCAAAAACAGAGTACATAATGTTTAGTTCCTTTTATATAAAATTCTAGAGAATGTAAACTAATCTATAGTTACTGTGAACAAATCCCCACCTGTGAATACTGTGAGGGGATGAAGAAGGGTGAGAGGAAGGAATTACAAAGGAGCACAAGGGGGTGATGGATATGCTGAGTTTCTTGACTCTAGTTATGAATGCATGAGCGCATTAGCGTCAAAACTTATCAAATTAGTACACTTTAATGTGTGCAGTTATTGAATATCAGCTATACCTCAATAAAGTTGTTTATAAACATCCGCAGGCAACTCATAGAGTGACCTTAGTTTTATTTTAAACAATGTTTATGAGCACTTAATGCCAAGAGAATACCTTAACTCTTCAATACATATATCTTCAAGATGTAACTCTTCAAATGCTATAGCAAACATTTTTGAAGCTAGGTCAGACCTTCTCCCTAAAATATGCTCTCATAACAATCTACAGTCTTATTTTGTCACGTCTGGCATTTTCACCATAAACACTTTTGGGTCAAGCAATTTCACAGTACAACTAATGAGCCGTAAAGAAATTTTGCCCTAAAAGATAAAATAACTGGTTGACAATTTGGCTTCATTTCATCATTGACACACTACTCCCATTTTCATATTGTTTAAATCTTAGGTCTCATAATGGTCTATACCGTGATGAGTAGACATGGCGGTCTGAAAATAGTGGATGACAGGAAAATCTTTGCCTGTCAAGTTTATAAAGATTTTCTGCTCTAGCTCCGTTAGAAAATATGGTGATAAGAAAACTTACTGGAAGTGTGAGACAAGAGAGTGTAAAGCCAGACTGCACACTATACTAGAAAATGATAACAAAGCAGTTTGCAAATCTTTCAGTAAGCCCAATCACCCTCCCACCCATCAAAACCAAAAGTTTACCAAGCTATGGCAAATATAAAAGAGGTGGCTTGTAATCCACACCAGACTTTGGGAGCTTTAATTATCAAGTCTTTGGCTGATTTGGATACAACAGCTTGTTCGCTCATGTCATCTTTACCAAATTTATCACACAACATGATAAGTTGGAGGCAAAAGAAGAAGAATCAAACTCCTCCTACTCCCCCCAAAAAGAAATGAGTACACGATTCCTGATGAGTTTAAGTTTCTTGAAAATGGTAAAAAATGTTTGCTATTTGATAGTATAGAACATGATGTAGATAGAATTTTGGTAGTTGGCACGAATCTGGCTTTGATGATTTGGTGTAATATAAGAATTGGGCATGTGATGGAACATTTAAATGAAGTCCAGATATGTTCTACCAGTTATATACATTACCTGTATTGATAAGAAATATCAGCATCCCTCCTCTGTTTGTTTTCCTTCCAGGGAAATCTGAAGAGATTTACAGCAGATTTTTCTATATCGTGAAGAATCTATGTCCAACATTAGATCCAGAATCCTTAATGATCGACTTTGAGAAAGAAATTATCATAGGTTTCTCTAAGATGTACCCAAATACGACGATAACTATCAATCTACACACACTTTAAATGTATTCAAATTTTTTTTGTATTTTCATTTTTCACAATGAAATCTTTTTTTAAATATTATTACTTTTTCATGTCTCCTGGTGTCCTTTTTAATGCCCCTCTTTTATTTTCATTATTTTATCTTTTACAGCAAAATTGTCCTCTGGCCAGTTAGTTATGCAGTGAAACTGCTTGCAATGAAACTGCTGTGGCAAAGATTCAATACCTAGAACCCTATTTTGTAGACTTATCACCATTGCCATCAATTACTCATTTGATCAATGCTTCTCTTTCCATGACAGCAGAGATGGTATCAGTATCCTTCATTCCTGCATCTCTAGGTCCTGGTACACAGTAAGTGCTCAATAAGTACTTGTTGGATATAGTATTTTGACCTGGTGTCTGGGTGCTAAAGAACAGGTTGTTGATACTTGAAATTAAATACACTAAAAAATAAGAGATGGTTTCTGCTCTCTAAGCTTTTCTTCGTTTTCCCATTTATTTTGTCAATATTCATTTTAGAAAAATTGTTTTCAAGATTCTAAAACATGAATCTTTGTTAGAATTTGTTAGAATTTGTCTGGTATCTGTTAGTAAGTTGCTTGGGAGAAAAAAAGACAAACGTCACGGCATACTTTTCAGTTATTTTCAATGATTAAGTTGTGATACCTGTAATGGTGATTAAATGAATAATATCAGCTTTTTACCTGATTTTTTTTTTTTTTAAAGTTAAGATTCTTTTTTTTTTTTTTTTTTTTTTAATTTATTTCTTTATTTCTTTTTGGGTGTGTTGGGTCTTCGTTTCTGTGCGAGGGCTTTCTCCAGTTGCGGCAAGCGGGGGCCACTCTTCATCGCGGTGCGCGGGCCTCTCACTATCACGGCCTCTCTTGTTGCGGAGCACAGGCTCCAGATGCGCAGGCTCAGTAATTGTGGCTCACGGGCCCAGTTGCTCCGCGGCATGTGGGATCTTCCCAGACCAGGGCTCGAACCAGTGTCCCCTGCATTGGCAGGCGGACTCTCAACCACTGCGCCACCAGGGAAGCCCTTACCTGATTATTAAAGTGGCATTTTTCAGCATCAAAAAGGGAAAGAGATTATATAAACCTAAAGGTAGACAGATTATATCAAGCGTAATGATCTGCTAGTCAGACCTGAAAGCTCCCTTCCGGGGCTGGAGCCTCTGGGCTAGAAGGTTCCAGAGACCATCCATGCCTCAGATAAACACAGGAGAGGGTAGATTCCTCAGCCACCTTTCAGAATGTTAATTATGAAACATTCAAGTCCAATATGAGTAAAACAACATTTGATTAGAGAAAAGTTAATATAGCTTTTCTTCCTCACTCATTCCCCAGCTACCTATTACAAAGCTTCTGGATTACAATCCCTGGTATCTCTACCAAGCGCTTCAAGTTAAGAAGTCTCCGTTTTAAAAAGCCTGTTTCAATAACTTTCTCAGACAGACACTGCTGACTGCTGCCTCTGGCACTCAAGAGGAGCCAAGGGAGGCATGGGGCAAAATGTCAGAAAAGCAGCCAAAGGGAAAAACAACCACAAAAGAAGTTCGTCGTCCCCTCCATGCTATACCCTGGTGGCAATGCCTACTAGGGCCTCCCCTCTCCCGTTCAGTGTGCTTGAGAAACAAACACCTCCTGTGTCAGGAAAGAAATGTGCCGTGGGCACAGCTCATGGCCTCAGATATTTTTGCAGGCAATCAGACTATCGGATCCATGGTGTCCTTTTGGCTTTTGCCATGTCGAGGTTATCAGGCTCCCCTTCTTCCTGTGACTTCTATGCAGTCACCAAGTCTGCTTCTATTTTCAAACCCCTCTATAATTTTTTCCCCTTTCTTTTCAACTCCACAATTATTATCTTAATTCAGGTCTTCCTTATCTCTTGTCCAGGGACAATTTAAGATCTTTGGATGTCCTAAACACTGAGATACATTTTGGTCTCTCTACCCCTCATGTACTTAAAAAATATAAAACCAAAAAATAAAAAGTTTTCCAGTACGCTGATGTGAAAATAGCTTTTTTCTAGATTTTTCTTAAAAGTCGAGAAAGCTTTCTCTAGAAAGTCGGATTTGCATTGAGTTGTAAAAGATAAAGAGATAGATAACTAGATAAAGAAGGAGAAAAGGACTCCTAGAGGGAAGTGTCTATGTCAAGGTATTCTGGGCTGAACCAAGAGGATACATTTCCATGTTGCATGAGTGAACAAAGGGCTTGGGAAAAGGGCTAGAAAGTAAGACAGCATCCAAACTATGATGGTCTATGTGCTGAGCTGACTTTATCTTCCAAGCTATGGGGAAGCCAATGACGAATTGTAAGAAGATGTATAACACCTTCAGGTCATTCACACCTCTTTCTGTGAGATCTACTGACATTTTCAAAGGCAAAGAGAGAACAAAAATCAAGCACCAAAAACAAAACCAAACACAACAAATCTAGCTTATACAAGCAAACAGCCATGATTCTCAAAAATAAGTTTCTAGCAGAGATTTCTTTCAAACTGTTCCCCAGTGTTCTCCATGGCCTGGGCACCATCTTTTCTCTTGTGCCCTCTGTGATTCCCTAACTTAACCCAGGGTCAAAGCCAAAGACCAGTTTGAGACCTTCCTGACCAGTCTCAGGGACTCTCATGAGGTTTCCATCCCAGGGATAAGCCTCACCCTCACTTCCTTAACCCCCCACCCGGCTTCATAGCACATCCTTCCTGGTGGCTGGTTCCATTCCACTTGCCTCAGAAGCAGTCATGCTACACAGAGGAGACTCTTACCCTCTCCTTACACAGGGCATTACAGACCCAAAGGACAGTAAGACTTTCATCACTTAGCAACCTGGACTTGCATTTATGTTATCGGCTAAATTGTATCCCCTCCAAATCCATATGTGGCATGCTAATCCCCAGTGCTTCAGAATGTGACTATATATGGAGATAAGGTTTTAAAGGGTTAAGTTAAAATGAGGTTATTAGGGTGGGCCCTAAATAGCAATATGTTACATATAAGAAGAGGAAATTAGGACACAGAAACACACAGAGGGAAGACTTTGTGAAGTACAAAGAGAACAGCCATCTAGAAGCCAAGGAGAGAAGCCTCAGAAGAGACCAATCCTGCTGACACCTTGATCTCAGACTTCAAGCTTCCAAAACTGTGAGACCTTACATTTCTGCTGTTCAAGCCACCCGGTCTTACAGCAGACCTAGCAAACTAATACAATATGTGACAAGATGGGGAACAGGTTTGGGGTTTTTTTCACCATAATTCCTGTTTGGGGGAACTCTTCTTATTTCACGACTGCATGGATCAATGTAAAGAGGAGTCATAAGTATGACCTAGATGGCCTGTATTTGGATCTGTGGATGCCTGGGCTTCCAAGAAGTAGGTGCAGATAAGTAGAGGATTTTGTCTGCTGTGGGACAGAAGACCCACTGAAGCCAGGGGAAGGTCAGTGAGTGTGTTAGTTTCCTCTCGCTGCTGTAACAAATTACCCCAAACTTAGTGGCTTAAGACAACAGGAGTTTATTATTTTGTAGTTCTGGAAGTCAGAAGTTCAAATGAGTCTCGTGGGGTTAAAATCAAGGTGTCAACAGTGTAACAGGGAAGAGCCAAACCTGACTAGATGTTGGATATGTTTCTTTTACTTTAACCTTTGCTTCCTGTTGCTTTTGTTCACTAAAAGGATATTGTCTATACATAATGGCCTGCCTCGGGGAACCCTGCCCCTCTGCCTGAATGTTAAACCAAAGTGCCTTTGTTCAGGGAAACATCCAGACCCTGTCCACCTGTGGATGGCTGCAAGAAAGAAGAAATGAACACATCCCCTTCCTGAGGCTGGCCATTTCAGGGGATATTTGCAAATCTTATGGGGCTTTTTACTTTACTTCCTCATCTCCTCCCCTTCTCTGTGCTATAAAAGAAACTGGCATCCAAACCCCGATAAGATGGTTATTTAGAGACAACAGTCTGCCATCTTCTCCGTCTGCCGGCTTTCCGAATAAAGTCGTCTTCCTTGCCTCAACACCTCGTCTCCGATTTATTGGCCTGTCGTGGGGCGAGCGGAGCGAGCTTGGACTTGGTAACGACAGGGCTTTCTTCCTTCTGGAGGCTTTGGAGGAGAACCCATTTCCTTGCCTTTTCCAGCTTCTAGAGGCTTCCTGCATTCCTTGCCCCGTGGCCCCATCTGCAAAGAACATCATTCCAACATCCGCTTCTATAGTCACATCTCCTTTTTAAACTCTTCTGTCTCGCTCTTATAAGAACCCTTGTGATTACACTGGGCACACCTGGTAATGCAGGATACCCTTCTCATCTCAAGATCCTGAACTTCATCACATCTGCCAAGCCCCTCTTGCCCTTTAGGGAAATGTATTCACAGGTCTGAGGATGCAGAGGTGGACATCTTCGGGGGAGGGAGCATTATTCAGATTATAACAGTGAGGACACCTAGACGGTGGCACAGTCCAGGAGGAACTCAGGCAAACAGACATGGCCAAGGAGGTGAAAATTTATATGCTGTGGCCCCTGCCCTTGACCTCAGAAATCTTCCGCTACCACCACCCATCACAAAATACTTGTCACAGTTGGTTAGCGTTCCCCCAGGAGCAGACACTGAGACAAGAACTGAGTAGTTTATTTGGGAGATAGTACAGCAGTAGAGAAATTGCAGTTAATATACAGTATGTTATAAAGCCAGCTAACTCTCTGGGCAACTAGAGCTTAATCCCATTGGGAAATGCTGGAAAAAAGTGTAAAACTCTTGGGAGTTGTTCCACATGAGAAGTGAGGAAACCGTGGTGTCTCTACACCAAATTTTGTTGGTCATTGGCTGAGGGCTGCTCCCACATGTTAATTCCCTGGTACTTCTATAGAAATGAGTAGAGTAGCCTCTAGAGCAGGGGTCCCAAACGGCCCCCGCCCCGCCCCCCACCCCGGGTCGCACAGCACGTGGTGAGCAGCAGGCGATCAAGCGAGTGAAGCTTCATCTGCTGCTCTGCATCCCTCCCCATAGCTCACATTACGGCCTGAACCATCCCCCCCCATCCCACCCCACCCCCCCCGGGGAAAAACTGTCTTCCATGAAACCTGTCCCTGGTTCCAAAAAGGTTGGGGACCGCTGCTCTAGAAGCTTTGGAGAAAGCCCGCCAGCAAAGAAATGCAAATCTTGCAATCAGAAGTCAGTGGGAGCATTTCTATTACAATGGAAATACCAAATGGATATGGGCAGGACATCATCAGTGTCTGCTAAAATTAGATTTCTCATGGAAATCAGTGACATGGCTGAGTTTTGCATCCTCATTGATGTGGGGCTGAAATAGTCCATAAATATGAGGTAACAGCTGACATCTGGATTGCACAGAGAATAAGCACCAACAGAAAGCGGCTTCTGTGCTCGTCTTACACTTTATGCCTATAAACCGGTCACCACTGCAACCCATTCTACAGTCTCTTCCACTGAAAACCCAGCCCTGAACTCCTTGTTTTCTGGCCCCTGTTCAGGACTTCCGTAGCATCCCGTTTCCAGTATTTCCCTGGTCCAAAGCTAATTTCCCCCTCCTCTCCCACTCCCACCACATTTGGCTTAGACAGAACATCAATCTACAGTGCTGCACATGTCTATTGCTCTTTTGAGTAGACAAAAATATATTGGATAGAGTTTCCCTCCACCTACTACTTCCTCCCTTGATTAAAAAAAGAAAATTAAAAAAGAAATTACAAAAATAAAATCCCCAACTGTTATTTTCTCCTTTCATTTCACTCCAAGTCCTCAGCCCTTCCCCTTCATTCTCAGCCATAAATCAGGCATTTCTGGAGTTTCCATGTCCAAATGCACAAGGACAATATGCAGTGGGTACTTTTAAGGAAGAAATCAATGTTCTATAATTTAATTTTCTCCTCTCACATTAAACCTGCCATTCGTCACATAATTGGAGTGATAAATGCAGAGTCAGACTTCATCTTCCTGACTTTAATACCTATCAGTACTCCAAATGCAAACAATTGTGACATTCGACTTTATAAAAATTACTAAGCACACCAACTTCGCTTAATTAAACCATTTAAAAGTTGCTTTTGTTACATTTAATGAATGATATATTATACTGCAATGAAACATGCAGCGATACAAATACTTCACAATGCTTCCAATTAAGACTCACTTCACTTATGCCAATTGACAACACAAGTGTTCCACACTTCATTCAGTTTGTGCATTTTAAATGAACTGGTTAGTGAGAAGGGTGCTTCTTTGCTAATGAGTTTTGTAATCAAGGCATCTATTTTAATTTCAAATTGGCTAGATTGGGGGAAATTGCTAGACTAAATGACTGGTACTAATTAGGATTATAAAAATATTCATCATGCCATGGAATTAACATGGGGGTCTGATTTTCCTACATTTGCATATTGCTTGAGTTTTGGGGGAAAAAAATCTTGACAAATTGTCTTCTCTTTAGCAAATTGAACAAACACTATATCTGTTTTAGCCCTTCTTTTCATTTAAAGCATAATACATATTCATGGTTTGTAAATGAAGTTAAATGATTTCAACTTCTATCTTCATTACCATGTTAAAGATGTTGTCTCCATAAACTTCCTTAAAAAACCCAGATTATAGTATTACCTATTTGAATGGCAAAGACTTGTTTAATTTACATGTGAACCCAAACACTGGAACAAATGGATGGGAAAAGTGTGCAAAACTGGATGAAACCAAAAAAAAAAAACAAAACAACTGCTTTGTTGTTTATTTTCTTCCAGAGGCAGAATTACCTAGTCCTATGACCTATCATCAGGAAGCAATTTGATGGCTTTCCTACTCAAGGTTCCACCTCGGCAAATGCCATCAGCGGAGGGACGTGCTAGAAGAAACTAGATTCATCTGAAGGTCTGGTCTCTGCCCGGCTGATTTTGTCTTCTCACGAGTACCATGTTTTCTGGGGTTAAGGTTCAATGTAAAGTGGCCCCTATGGAATTCTGCCCTGAGGGGGTGGAAAGTCTGTCCATCTACTAGCCAGAGCGAGATGTGGTGGCCATAGTGGGGGGTCTCAGCCAGGCTTAGAGGAGCAGGCCAGGCCCCTCACTTTCTGGGTGACCTTGACCAGGTGGATATTGCCTTCAAGAATCATATGCTCACCTGTAACTTGGAAATAATAACAACCACTTTGCAGATGCCAATGCAGATTCAATGTAACCATGTATATAAAAGCACCCATCAGTGCCCATAGACAGGAGATACTTAATGACATATATCTCCATTCCTGAGAAGCGCCTATATGTTCAACACTGAGTAACGAAACATGGCAAGTGTAAGAGTCACTAGGCGCAAACTCCAATTCATTGCGTATGTCTGCACCTCTTGGCTCCAGAGTATTTGTTTCCATTACAGCTGTCAAATCAAATAACCAAATGCTAATTTAATTTTAGGATATAGCCACAAAATTCATCTGAAAAATCACCAGAATAAAGCGCTTCCTTAACATCCCTCTCTAGTGGGTTCTTCTAAATAATAAAACCTCTATCTATCACTGAGTTGTAAATAGTAAGGACTGAGGTTATACCCAATGAGGATACTTCCTGTTAGGAGAAAAAAATAGTTCCTAGAGTTTCACAGTTCAAAAGGGACCACAGTGAAAAGCAAAGCTAAAGAAAAGAGAAACCTCAGACTTGTTATATTCCTAGTTAGGGAAATTTTCCTCTACGCCACATTGCCTCTTGAAAATGTAGTTAAATAGTGACTTGAAATGATTTTACCTAAGTTGACCTTATTCACACCTAAAATCTTGTTTAAGATCACTGCCTTATAATTGAACATAAGCTATGATCAATAAGCTATTCAAGGTAGATTACTTTTCAGAATTCTTTAATCATAAAATTAATCTATAATGAAATAATACAAAATTTAAAAAACAAATGTTATTAAAAAACAAACATAATTCCATCATCTTAAGATAACTCAGGTAATGTTTGGGAATATTTCCTACCATTTAAAAATTTTTCTCCTTCCTTCCCTCTTTGCTTCCCTCCTTCCTTCATCTTATTTTATTTGTTACATACTTGTATTCAAAGAGCACTCATTTATTTAATATGAATCATGTATGAATTTATATTTACACATAATGTATGCAATATGAGATATACATGTATTAAATAGATATTAATATGTATCCATGTTGCTACATGGTCATCATGACCACCATTTTAATGGCTGCATAATATTCTGGCCAATGTATACATCTTGATTTAAAGTCCCTTAATATTGGGCATTCAGTAAATTTCTGTCCAGATTTTCCCACTATGAGTGACTTTGATAAACATTATTATGCTTAAATCTTTTTGGTATTATGCTATTGGTGCAGTCTCAGAAGTGAAGTAACTGAATCATTGGATCAAATCTATGAATATGTGTATGTCTTCTGATACATGTTGCCAAGATGTTCACCAGGAAGGAAAATTCATTTGCATAACCATTAATACAGTTTCGTAATATGAGTTTCACCATAACTTTGCCAACATTGGGTATTTTCCTTATGGCACAGAAAGGAACACATATTTAAAAATACAACCTATTAAATTAATTTTAAATGAGCATCTTTTGAAAGCTTCCTTATGAATTCTCTGGATTAGTTAGACTTACTGAACATCAGTGAATTCTTGCCTTTGGCTTAGACTAATTCTCTAATGTTAATATTTTTAGAAGTCTCCTTCTCTGTCATTTACCTCACTTGATATCTTCCAACCTTTCTTCCAAAGAATTCATCTTGTGTCTATTTCTTCACCAGTTTAGCCAGCCATAAATCATCTGCATGAAATTAAAAATGACCCAACTGATAGCAGTTCCAC
This sequence comes from Eschrichtius robustus, assembly GCF_028021215.1. Lineage (NCBI taxonomy): Eukaryota > Metazoa > Chordata > Mammalia > Artiodactyla > Eschrichtiidae > Eschrichtius > Eschrichtius robustus. Next base: position 115,152,066 of record NC_090830.1, on the reverse strand, counting down.
TGCGGGTGGAAGGTAATGACTGAAAAAGTGCACAAGGGGGATTCTGGGATTCTGGTCATGCCGTGTATCTTGATCGGGGTGCTGGTTCCATAGGTGTATTCAGTTTATGAAAATTCACTGAGCTCATGATATGTGCACTTTTCTGTATGTATAGTACACTTTGACTTAAAATGTTTAAAGACTGACCTGACTTTAAAAGGCCAGGTGCTATCATATCAGGGGGAGTGGTCAAGGTGGAGGCAGAGAATGGAGGGAGGATAGAAGGTGTGGCGAGGTCAGGTCGACTGGGTCATAAGTCCAGAGAGGCTTGCAAAGGAAACAATAAGCAGAAGAACTCCTAGTTCCAACTGGAAAACTGGAAACCTAGGGTCAGAATTAGGCAAAGGGATCAGAGTTAGGGACCCTGGGCAGTAGTGTGAGCACTAAGGACCAGTGCGTGTGTAAAGACAAGGTCACTCCATATAGGAAGGGGTGGAGGAACACAGAGAAGAAGGTCGCGTTCAACCAGAGGAGGCTGCATTGCGTGATGTCTTGCCCACCTGTAGCTGCAGTCACCTCTTTCACCAAAGTATTGCCACGTCTGAATTTCTACCCAGAGAGCATAACTGCTTTGGGAAAAGTGCTGTTGGGAAGAGGTACCTGCGTACCCTTCTTAATACATATATACGCTGCATCTTCCATTAATTATTTTAGCAAACGTTCTTTTCCCTGACAGAACTGTGGCAGGTTACCAAAAGGAACACATAGGAGGTAGAGGCAGGGAACTGAAGTCTGGGACATGATACAGAAAAAGCAGGCTTAGGAGGACAAAGGCCACCGGATCCGTATTTTGCTGAAGGTTGTTCCTTTGAGCTAGCTTTCTCGCAAGCAATGTTGCAAAGCCTGGAGATTCTTACTGCACCACGATCACTGACTGCGAGTTAACACTGTACATTAAACTAGTTTTGTCATTCAGAACTCAGCTCAAATAGGTTAATTCTAACATCTGAATAACACAGTGGCTGTGCCACCTTTTTAATACAAAATAAGGCCATTCTTGCTTGGCCCACTGTTTTTGTTTTCACCTTCAGGAAAGTGGTCTCATGGAAACTGGTGTTTCTATGGTGATGGAGATAACGCATTTCTATTGTACTGATGAGACATCTGTAAGATCAGTGTGGGCTCCCCCTAGGTGAGTAGGCCTATGGATTTTTCTTTCTCTTAAATGATGCACATATGATTTTACAGGCACGGAAGAGGACCTAATGAAAATGTAATGTTTTTCTTTAAAAAAAAAGGCACCCTTCAGTTCTAGTCTTATTCCATGGGAAATAAGCTTCAAAACCATGAGCATCCCTAGTTAACCCCCAACAGCTTTGCCCCCACCAGGTGGGGAGCCACGAAACCTGCTCCTGTCAAGGGCTGCTGAGGAAAGTTACCATCACCTGCTAATCCTGGAGGCTCTAAGTGCAATTACATTTCTAATCTGAGGGTTTACATGAGAATATAAATGAAAGGAACAGCTTCACTTGTATCCAGCATTCTAGAAGTACAAGTTTAAACTTCCCTTTGAATTTTCAGGCCCTCCACACACCAGATACACCCTAATTCACCAGTGTCCTGCTCGTGTGTGGCAGCACCAGGTAGGAGGGTCCAATCAGGAAAACCTACCTGGAACCACTGCCATCTCCTCTACTGCAGACTCTATTTTGCCAGTGACCCGACTAAAATTGCATCAGCTTCCTAACAAGCTTGTCACTCTGTCAGCTACTATTGAACTTGGCGGGTAGCCAGACATAAAAGAAAAACAAAAAAAACAACCCAAAAAAACCCATAGTTGCATACCCACCTCCCTCCCAACTACCATAACAGCAACCCTTCGTTATGTGTGCTAGTGTTTCAGAAAGTGGTTTTTACATTGAAACTATGGGCAATTCTAGACCAGTCTAGCCCAGAAGCATATGAAAAACAATAGAGTCTGAAATCCCATTGAGATCCTCATCTCTGATGACTAAAGCAGCTAGATTTGTTAAAGTTTCATTTCGTCAAGAAGATAAATGATAATAGAGAGCTCTGCGATCCCGCCTCTCAGGCAGAAAAACAGCTATTTTCAACTCTCCATCTCCGTGGAAGGCCCCCTGTCCAGGATGTATGCATCTGTGAATACATGAGCATGTGCCCACTTTTTTTTAAAAAAACTATACTGAGTCTTTTGTCAAAAGGAGGGATGTTTAAACACCCAGCTTTCTATAGCTATGAGAACAGCACCTATCTCTTTAGAGGACTGCAATGTCCTCAAAATCTATCCCAAAATCTTTCAAAAATTCTCAGTTTCAATAAGATTACTGAACCATCCAGCTAATCCAAAACATCACAATGTGAGCTGTTTCAGTCACCAGCAAGGAAGTAGCCTGATGGAAGCAAAAGAGAATCCTGCTTCTTAAATAATGGGTAAATACACAGCTCTCCTAAGATGTTCTAGAGCTTTGGTTCAGAGAGCAGAGGAGAGGAGTAACTTTTATTATTTCCAACTGGTCAACCATAACCTATTATTTCTGCTATTTTTTTTAATCTCTAAGATTTTTTATAAAACATCTCCAAGCCTCTTATACCCAAGAAAGAATCTCTTGTTTTTACTAAGAACTGAGTCAGTGAATATTAAAATGCAAGATGGCAGGAGAATCTGTAAGGCAGAGGGGAGCTGGCATAGTCCTGTGGCAGGACTCACAGGATGGCCAGAATAGAAGGACTTGGTCAAAGGCCCAAGTCGCACTGAGCAGGACACAGAAAGGACTTGGCTAGATCGAGACACAGCAGAATTGGAGAGGCATGATCCTTCAACACGGTCAAGTGCAAGGTCCATTTGCCCCTACCTCCATACCCCTTCATAGCTTTGGAAGTTGGAAGGCTTGGATCACTTTCACCCCCGACCAGGCCCTGCCCAGTACAAGCGAGCCATGTTTCCCAGGTGATTCACAACCTGCCATACAGCATCTCAAGGAACACAACGTCATGTGCAGCTCTCAACTTCTAGACACAATTTTGTTCTATCCAGAAGGTATTTCCTTAATTCTCCAGCAGTGCCTTTACCGAGTAAGAACTCCTAGCAAGTCTCCTGCAGCTTTGGGGTAGCAATTTGGAAAGTAGAGCAATTGGATATTGTCCTTTTAAAATATCATTCAATTAGGTCTTTTGTAATACACACAACTAAAGAGACAGCCTTACCAATTCTAAAGAAATGGCTAGTGCGTTTCATCAAAGGCACAGTAATGGAAACATTGATTCACTCCTCGCCACAAACATCTCCCTTTGATGCTGCAGTTACCTTAATCCTAGCACTTTTCATTTTCTCTAGAAGAAACCAGCACCTCAATGCATGCACATCAGAGAAGGCAGCAGTCTGAAATAAGACATTTGTATATCCATCTCAACCACCCTTGCATCTTCATTTGCTGCTCCGTAGCGCCCCTCTCCTTGACTCTAAACCCATAAATTACCCTGAAATAAAGAGAAACTCTGCTGTAAACTGGATGCCTGGATGATGTTTTATGGCATCTCCACAAATGTTGCCTGGGGTGTCATCGGCCTCCTCACACCATTTATTTAAAAGAGTGGCAGGGCACTGGTTAGAAACGTTATGGACCTAAAGAACATTCAGCCACTTCACACAAAAGATGTCAACAAGAAAGAGAACTTAAGGAAGAATACGTCCGGAAATGTGCAGTGTGATTAGAGAAATCCATCAGCTCCCACTGCCACATTTCCAAATATTTTTACCAAGTGAAAAAGCAACCACCGAGTCAGAAAGTATCTTGAATGCCTTATATCCACAAGGGAACTTCACAAGCAATGCCGTAGATGTTCTCAGTGCTGTGGAGTTGGAGAAAAAGAATAGTTCTTCTACAGACACGCAAGGCATATTGCATTTGGTTTATTAACCTCTTGGCACAAGACGTCTGTTGCCTCTAACCTAGCTTGTCTCTGCATAAGTAAAAACACGGGTTAAGGGTTCTGAGTTTCATCTAAATAAATTACCATATCATTTAACATCCAAATGATTTATTTTTTCAATGTATCTTCAAAATTCCTGGCTATACTAAGCATCTAAACTCACAGACTATCTGACATTTGGCTAAGTCTTTCATACAATATCCACCTGATGTCATGAAAGAAATGTATCTGCAATGGCTTTTGCTCTGCAAATGTCATGTGGGTGTCCTTAGGGAATTGCATTTAGCACCTGGCGCCTACCATGAGGCTCTATTAATGAGAGATATAAAGGTTATGTTGAAATTATTGTTTAAAGGTGCTGACATCTCACACACACGCACACACACACACACGCACACACACTCACATTTACAAATTATATATTCAAATATATACTGAGGAGCAACTGTTTCAGGACTTAAGAGAGAACAGAGAGAGGAAGCTATTTCAACCAAGGTGATTCTGTAGATATCTCTATGCAATATAGTGTTCATAATTATCCATTTCCTTTCACTGATTGAAACATTGTTACATAATAGTTTGGCATCAAACACTGTACTAAGGTTCTGGAGAAAGCAGGAAATACAAAGAAGAATTAAGTCTCTTAGGTATAAGTTGATCAGCTACAAAGGGCTCATTACCATAGCACCAGTGCATTCATCCACTAATTCATTTGCCTAACAAATACTGATGATCAGTAAGTAGCAGGCCCTGTCCTAGGGTCTGGTGCCACAACTGTGAGTGAAACCAGACACCGTCCTGCCTTCCTAGAGCTTGCAATCTAGTGAGAAATGCAGATGATGCCAAATTCACATCAGTCAATGGAAAATCTCAACCGTGACAGGTACCCTTGAAGGGAAGGGTGCAGAGCCTTACGAGGACGAACACCAAGGGGGATTTAACTTTATCAGGGAGTTTAGGGAAGACGTCCTGCAGAAGTGATGCTACATCTGAGATCTGACAGTGAGGAGGTTTGCTTTAGGGAAGAAGATCCCAGGCCCAGGAAAGGGAGCAAGGGGGACAGCTGGGGCGGGGAGGGGACTGAAAGATGGCCATTGAAAGGGAAGTGCTAACAGTGAGTCGGGAGACAGAAGGAGGGACCAGACCAGGTAGGTGCTAATAGAGCCTACGGAGGACTTTGGTCTTTTTTTCTGCGAGTAATGAGAAAATGCTGAAGGAGTTTAAGCAAAGGCACGAAATCAAAAGATCTACATTTGGGAAATATATTGGTCAGGTTATAGTATGAACACATACTACAGGAAATATTAAGGATACCTCCTAGGTTTGCAACTAAATGAATACAATTAGGGAATACTGGAAGAGAACCAACTATGCTGGGGGAAGCTCAAGAGTTCATCTTTGGAATATGTTGAATCGAGAAACTTTTGAGATACACAGGAGACAAGGTCAAGTACACAGCTGGATGTATGGATCTGAAACTCAAAGGGAAGGACTCATTGGGCTACTCTATCTTGGATGTACTTTTAGAAAATAATGAAATGGACATGTTGGAGGCTTCCCTCCCTTTGCTAAATTGAGAACAATGGTTATATTCCAATTGAAAGCAGCAGGTGTGAAGGGATAGTCCTAGACTCGGAGTCTGACAGCAAGCATCCAAGCCCTGGCTCCTCCAGCTACTAGCTGAGTGTGTTTGAACCAGCACCTTAGCTTTTCTGCACCTTTGTTCACTATAGTCTCCATAAAATTATTAAGGATATACATTTCCTACTTACAGCACAAGGTTGTTTTAAAGGTCAAATGAGTAAAATCATAGAGAAAACTATCTCAAACCTGTGAAATGACAAATAACATTGTCAATAAATGAAATATATCTGCCTGCATACTTTGATATGAAAGACTAGAAAGGAAAGTTAGTTAGCTGCAGACACAATCAACTTGGTTGGAAGGATACAATGTCACTGAATCCCCTCCAACATTTGGATTGACTAAGCAAGTGCTTTTCACTGGGTGGCACCTGAGTGACAGGACATGAATGACAGCAGTATTTGTTCACCTTTTGATCCAGACTGTAGGCCAGCACCCAGTCCTCTTGCTTGGGGTGAAAGAGCAGACTCTGGATATAGAAGGTGAGCCGGTATTTCTGATAGGTTGCCCCTTCATCTGAGCTGATCAATATGCTGCTCTCCATCTCAGGATCACTAAGAAGCATGATCTAAAGAAAGGGGAGAGGAGAAAATACAGACAGAGTTAGTAGGAGAGAATAAATACAAGAAATTAAAGCATAAATATAAAGTCCTCTGTACTTGTATATCACAGCACAGAAAGGGGCATCTGGGCCTCTAGATGAAATATTGGCATTTTTCTTTCCCAATTTAGTCCCTCATTGCTGAATTGAGCTAAAATACTGTTCAAGGTTAGGTCTGCATACAAATGAGAATTCATTTTTCTGAGGCCCTTCTTTTAAATACCTTCATTTTTGATGTTTGTACTTGTACCTTTAAGTACTGGAAGTTTATTCCTGGGGTCCTCTGTCCCCTGACCTTAGGACCATCACACCTCTGCCTCCTCATCGTCCCACAGTCAATTCTCATGTCACTCTTCCATCACTCTACTGGTCTTACTGCTCTTTAGTCATGAAAGAGATCCCACTGTTTCGTTCTTTCTAAACTGTCTTCGTGATTTAATTGATTTAAGTGGTTTCATGACCCCTTTGCTCTAGATGTTTTCCAAAGCACACATCCCCAAAGGCCTTTGGGACAAATACTGATGCTCAGGAAAGTCTGTCGTCCCCAAGCCCAATGAGCAGGGTGGTGTAGTGAAAAGGCTTCGGCACCTGAAAGAGCACGTTCAAGTATCAACACTTCTCTGTCATACTGTCACCTTGAAAAGCCACTTAACCTCTGGAGGCCTTGGTTTCCTCAACAATAACTGGGTCTGACAACACAAGAACTGGCTTTGAATGCCTGGCATAGTGCATATTTTTGACAGGTGATAGCTATGGTTACTATCGACCTCTCAGGATTTAAAAGCCCCTCCAGTCAGGGCAATTTGACTTCTACTCACAGGACCTCAGTGGCATTGGTCTCACTAAAGGTGTGAGTGATTTTCTAGTATTTAAAGCCAATAAACACTGAGATACTCAGACCTAGCTGTCCCTTAGTTAAACGCTTAGCAGTCTTTGTTACCACTGACAATTCCATCCTTCTGGAAACATTTTCTTCCAGGGGCTTCTGTAACACCATACTTCGCTGGTTCTCCTTTCTACCTCTTTTGAATACTCAACTTTCTCTGATTACCCTTATAATATGGCCACTCCTCAACCCTCAGTTTTGACTTTCTTCTCTTTTCACTCGACACACCGTTCCTCGGTGACCACTTCCACCCTCACTTCTATTTATTTTTTTCATTACCACCTTTCTGGGGACAACTCGTAAATTAAATGTCAATCTGAGGTCTCCTCTGAGTTTTAGACTTGAAAACTCACCTGCCTGGTGCCTTCTTCTATTTGGATGTCTCAAGACACCTGACACTCAGCATGCCCCAGGATGTACCTCATCCAAGCCCTCCTCCTCCCCAGTGTTTCCTGGTTCAGTGAGTGTCTCCACCAACCACCTATCCCATGTGAAGCCAAATGCCCAACACCATCCCTAACTCTGTTTTTCCATTCACCTCCTATAATTAATTAGTCTCTAAGCTCTGCGTATTTTACCTACTAATTAACTCTAAAATCAGATCCGTTCTCTCCCTGCCCATTGTGATTGCCTTAGTCCAAAATGTGACCATCTCTGTATTGGATTCCTGTAAGACACCCCTAGTCGTTCTCACAGCTTCAACCAGTATCCCCTCCAATTCACTTTGCACACTGTGGCCAGAATAATCTAAAACCGTTCAATGGCTTATCTTTGATCTTCCTATATTCTAAAATTCTTAAAATAGCCTGATAGGATCTGCCCCCTGTGTATGTGTTTGGTTCCATCAGCAACAAAGACCTTTTGACCTTTATCACCCAGCTCAACCCAACTTCTTTGAATTTCGAATGTTTGCCCAGTGACTGAATGAGCAAATGAGTTTATTTCCTCTTATAATTTGTCCTCTCTTGGGCTGTACCGCCACCAGTTATTAGGGCTACCGCTACACACAGTCTGCACCATGGGGTCCAAAGTACCAAGTAAAGTCAAAAAAAATTTCCGTACCTTATAAAATAAAACTATTGAATACTAGAATTTTACAAATTTACCCATAGTATATATTAGTATTATGAGGTAAGCTTTAAACAAATTCAATGCCTTTAACTGCTAAGATTCATAGTTATTTTCCTCTTTTATTCCTTTATAGCTTCCAAGACAAGTCTACTTTCTTTTTCTCAAATACTTGCTTTGGCTTCATTGAAATAAGTTATTACTAGTTATCAGCAAATTTCTGAGAAATTGACGCAGTATCGGTTTTTTTTTTTCCATTCACGTGTGAATAATCTAGGGGAAAAGCTCTGCGATGGGTTATTCATAGACAATAACTTTCTCCTCCCTTGGCACTGTGAAGGGTAGGGACTACTGGTAAAAGCACCCCTGCTGCCCTTGAAAACACCTAAGAGGATGCACCCATGCTCCTTGCAGAGTCTGCAAGGACAAGTATACAGGGAAAGAATGAAGCTCTCATAACCACTCTCTCTCGCTTCCCGGCACGTACCGATGAGCTACATAACAGGCAATGAAATCATTTCTCCCCTGGTGCAGAGAAATTAAACTGCTTATTTTATGCAGGTATAAAGAAGCTTCATGCCTATGATTTTAATTAGAAGATAAGACCAACATCATAAATGAACTTTAGTTTATATACCATGAGTTACAATATACTGAATAAGGGTTACCATCAAATATCTAGTGCAATGTACTCTCTTCGTCCAGCCCTGTTTCTTCCTGCACACACACTACATACTTGCATACACAAACACATTAATCCACACACAAATGAGGCATACATGTGTGCACACACATGCTTACACATATATCGCTGTGGCACATATATGCATGCACACATACAGAAATACACTTATATATAAGGTGTATTGAGATTGTGTGTTGGTTTTAGGGTGCTTTTGTTGGCAAGAGGACATTTTTATTGCAACCTTTCTCTGACATTCTCATCAGAAATCCTTTTTTTTTGCATATACCCTGAGAAAACCATAATTCAAAAAGACTCACGTACATGGAAGCAACCTAAGTGTCCAATGACAGACGAATGGATAAAGAAGGTATGGCACATATATACAATGGAATATTACTCAGCCATAAAAAGAAACAAAACTGAGTTATTTGTAGGGAGGTGGATAGACCTAGAGTCTGTCATACAGAGTGAAGTAAGTCAGAAAGAGAAAAACAAATACCGTATGCTACCACATATATATGGAATCTAAAAAAAAAAAAAAATGATTCTGAAGAACCTAGGGGCAGGACAGGAATAAAGACGCAGACGTAGAGAATGGACTTGAGGACGTGGGGAGGGGGAAGGGTAAGCTGGGACAAAATAAGAGAGTGGCACGGACTTATATATACTACCAAATGTAAAATAGATTGCTAGTGGGAAGCAGCCGCATAGCACAGGGAGATCAGCTCGGTGCTTTGTGACCACCTAGAGGGGTGGGATAGGGAGGGTGGGAGGGAGATGCAAGAGGGAGGAGATATGGGGATATATGTATATGTATAGCTGATTCACTTTGTTATACAGCAGCAACTAACACAACAATGTGAAGAAATTATACCTCAAAAAAGATGTTAAAAAAATACTTTGATATACTTTGATATCACTGGCAGTGTCTGTATTCAATCCTAGTGTATGAGAAGAATGGAAGGAGGGACGTAGAAACCTACATGTTTTGGATTCCTAACCTGTGCTGGGCACTTAACAGGGTATTTTATCGAAACCTGAAACAAATTATGTGACATATCATTACTTGCATTTTACAGGTAAAGAAACTGAGGCTCAGAGGAGGAAAGCAACTTGCCTATTACCTCCTCTGATGGACTCAAATGCCACCACCTCTTGCCACACACATACACACTAACACTAATGCTTTTCTGGACCTTGAAATCTTAGCACTTTGTGCTTTACCCAGGGACAAGGGAATGTCAGAGAAGCAGCTCTTTATTCTTTTTTAAGCAACTCTAAGAAATCCACACACCAAAAAGCAGTTTCAAGAAAGCCCCTTTCCTCCTCTGACTCGTATCCACCTTTGGCCAAGAGGACATGAAGAATTAAATGAATAGGAAACCAAAGGAGAAACAGAAAGTTAGTGCTAAAAAAAAAAAGAAAGAAAAAGAAAAAGAGGGAACCATAATATTAACATAAATAGAATCAGAAAGCAAAGCCTCAGCAGAAGTTAAGCCTCAAGGTAAAATATGTACATTGTGTATGAATCTACGTAACTACTTCTATAACTACATATATAAAGAAAATCATCCCATGCCCACCAAGATTGTTACTGGGAAGAAGGGATTTCAAAGGTAAATGCCAAAGAGGGCAAAGCAGGTAAACTAAGTGAGCAAAGCAGATAAAGCAAAACAAGGAGTGGTAAGAACTATGCCGACATGGAAAGTACACACCTTTCCTTAAAACGTTTAAAATGAGATTGTTACAAAAAAATTTTTACTCACATTCAATATGTCTGTAGACTGAATTTATGAAATAGGAATGTGACTCTTGGCATAGTTATGACAGTTTGATCCTACAGACCCAAAGAAATTTACAACCCTTGCCTTTGAATCTTTAATTGCAGGTATATACATATAAAACTTATGGCAATACCTGTTAAGACATCTGTGAATTCTGCATTTATGTGATTTTGCTAATATGAACAGGGAAGAGTTCCCACGGGAGATTTTTTCTTTTGTTTTATTTTGCTTTTGCTTCAGTTTGCTTTGATTCTTTATCTAGCTTGTCCTGACACAACATCTGCAGTGGGTGTATGCACGTGCTGGAAGAGGAGAAGGGGGTCTTTCATTTCGGGTTGAGCAGAGTTATTAATGCCATAGGCTCTGGGGGCAGGTGTCTTGAGTTCAAATCTTCAGTCTGCTACTTTATGTGTAAACGTGAGGATATTACCCAGTTTTTCCAATCAGTTATCTCATCTATGAAAAAAACAGATAATAATTATCTCTAACTCACCAATGCTCTTGAGAGGATTAAATGAGATAATGATTAAAGAGCTTAGCACAGGGCCATAACGGCTAAATAAACATGAACCTGGATCTATAAACCACCCAGGATAAGAGCATAACTGAAGTCAGAAGTGATGCCAAGCAGGTTGGAGATTTGGGGATTATTTGCCTCCCTCTTGGCTCCCTGAGTTTTGTAGATAAAAACCAAAGGGATGGGTGGTGGGGGTAAAGGGGAGCTGCTGTTCAATGGGTATAAAGCTTCAGGCCTGCAAGACGATCAAGTTCTAGAGATCTGCTGTACAACTTTGTGCTTATAGTTAACAATACTGCACTGCACAACTGGAAGAGTTTGGTAAGAGGGTAGCTCTCACGTTATGCATTTTAGTACCACAATTTTTAAAAAACGTGAAAGGATGAGGGAGAGCAAAACTACAATTTACACTTATTTTACATTCCTGGTAACATTTTAAGAAAAACACACTCTATTAGCAAATAGCAACACCGCCAAAATGAACACCAATCAGTAGGCAATTGTCAATTCACTAAATACCATTGCGCTTTGAATGACCACTCTCATCTCTTCAATGGGAGGCTCTGGCCCATGAAGGAATTCAACACACCACTGCCTTAGGGGTAAGAACCTCATACAGCCTGTCTCTATGGATTTGGGCATTTATGGTACATGAATTGTCTGTACCTCAGATTAGAGATGGACAAGTTTTAGAGTTTACCAACATACAGATGGTACAATATCTTTTTTACTTTCTTTTTTTGGACCCGTAATTCTTTTTGTAGGAAATTCCTGGGAAACTTGAATAATGGTGGCCCTGATTTTAATGGCGGGTTGCAAATTACAAAAGACACAGATGTAAGTCAGGAATCAGGCAAGGCTTTGCTTCAGCAACTTAGATTTTCAAAAGCCTATAGGCTTATTTGTGTCTAAACCAGTCAAACTTAGTATTGAAGATGTCAAAATCCTCCCCAGAAATCTTTCCAGAATGCCCACCTTCCTGCTGCTGGGTGAGTCTTATAATACCCAAATTGTAAAATTAATGAATATGTTACTTTATTCAGTTGCCATGCTCTGGTTCTCCTGTGTGCAATCTATAAAATGGGGTGAAAGCTATAGGTTTCTCAGCCTCTCACTCTGCCAGAATCCCAGAAATGCAAAGGAAACAAATTGTAGTTCAATGCTTTGAAAACAGTCTTTGAATAGGAATAAGTAGACTTCCTCTGAATAGACAAGGAGAAATGCTATAATTTACTGTATAATTGAGTCCTAATGGGAGACTCTTAGCACAGTTAGTGCTCAGTAAGAAATAACAGTAATATCAATACAAGCTCACAAAGAATATAAGAGATATTCTTTAGGCTGACCCCTAAACCTACTGACATAATCGATACGTTGTTGAATATTGACTTACACACAAATAAAGCCTGTTACAGATAAGGGTCTTAATCACAATATAACAATATACCAGTATTCGCTCCCCACCGCCCATCTATCTATTTATCTCTCTACCTAACATCTCCTCTCATAGCAGAAGTTATAGCTGGCAAGAAAAGGGGCTGCCCTCAGGGGACATTTAGCAATGTATGGAAACATTTTTTTCTATTGAGTTATAATTAACATACAATATTATATTACTTTCAGGTGTACAACATGGTGATTTGTATTTTTATACATTTTGACATGATCACTGCAATAAGACCAGATACCACCCTGTTAACCAAAGTTGTTACAATATTATTGACTACATTCTCTGCATGTACATTACATCCCCCATGACATTTATTTTATAGCTGGAACTTTGTACCTCTGATCCCCTTCACCTATTTCATCTATTCCCCCTCCCTGGAGACATTTTAATTGTCACAACTAGGGTCAAGAAAGAGAGTAACTCGCATCTACTGGGTAGAGGCCAGGGATGCTGTTAAATAATTACAATGCACAGGACAGCACTGAACAGCAAATAATTATCTAGCCCAAAATGTCGATAGTACTGCTACTGAGAAACCTTGTTACAATATTTGTGCATTTATGAGTATATATGTATGTATACACACACACACATATATCCTATTTTGGGAAAAATTTGTAAAGTACATATACATTTTTCAGGTAGAACATCAATTCATATTTATGTTTATATGCAAGTCCCTTTCACCCATTAGTATTTATACATGCCATTCTCTTTACCAAGATTAGACTCCCCACCTTTCCACTCCAACCCATTTTATTAAGCATATTTCTACTTGTCCTTCAGAATTTAACTCAAGCATCAGCAGTAAAGCAACAATCATTGAGGCCAATCAGGAAAAAAATATATAAAAATCCCAAATCAACAACAACAAAAAACAACTCAATTAAAAAATGAGCAAAGGACTTGAATAGACATTTTTCAAAAATATATATATATAATATATATCTGGTGAGGACTTAGGGAAATTGGAACCCTTGTGCATTGTTGATGTGAATTCTGAATGGTGCAGCTGCTATGGAAAACAGTATAGTAGTTCCTCAAAAAAAAAAAAAAAAATGGAATTACATATGATCCAGACTTTTCACTTCTGGATATATGCCCTAAAGAATTGAAAGCAGGATCTCAAAGAGATATTTGTACATCCATGTTCAAAATACCATTATTAACAATAGCCAAAATGTGGAAGCAACCCAAGTGTCCACTGATGGAGGAATAAACAAAATGTGGTATATACATATAATGGAATATTATTCAGTCTTAAAAAGGAAAGGAATTCTGACACATGCTACAACATGGATTAAACGTAAAGACATTATGTTAAGTGAAATAAGCCAAAAGACAAACACTGTATGATTTCTATTAGAGTACCTAGACTAGTCAAATTCATAAAGACAGAAAGTAGAATAATGGCTGCCAGAAGCTGGGGGAAAACAGAGAATGAGGAGTTGTTTAATGGGCATAGTTTTACCAGATGGAAAGAGTTCTGAAGTCTGGCTGCAAAACAATGTGAATGTACTTAACACTACTGAAATGTACATCTAAAAATGGTTAAGGTGGTAAACTATATGTTATGTGTATTTCACCACAATTTTAAAAAAACGTAGAAAGAAAAATATAAAATTGGATATGAGATGAGATAAAACAACTTGCTAAGAAAATCTGAAAACTAATCAGACATATAAACAGTATTCATTCAACCATTATTTACAGAGTCTTTACTTTATGCCAGGCTGTACTATAAAGACCAGGATAAGGGCAATAATCAAACCAAATGAAAAACCCTGCCCTCAGAGACATTGCATCCTAGTGAGGGGAGAATAGACAATAAACAAACAAAGAGGTAAAGTATGTAGCTTATCAGATGGTGACGAGTCCTTTAGATTAAAATAAATCAGGAAAGGAGATAGGAAGTACTGAAGGGGAGGGTCTGAAATTTGAGTAGCAGGGTCAGGAAAGGCCTCACTGAGAAGGGGACATTTCAGAAAGGCTGTAGGAGTCCACTGAGCTAGAACAGAGCGAAGGAAGTAGAGAGTTGAGCATGGGGGCAGTAGGTGATATGAGCACCCTGGCTTTATCCCAAGGGAGGTGGAAAGCATTGGCGGGCTTCGAGCAAGGCGATGTAGGCTATGGCTTGTATTTTGATCCTTTAACTCCAGCTGAATAGAGCATTGTGGGAGGTGGGGAATAGCAGGTAAAGAATCAGAGAGACCAGTAAGAGGCCACTGAAATGATCCAGGTGGGAGAGGCTGATGATGGAGTGCCGTCTCAGTTACTGAGATGTGGTCCATCTATGGGGATAAAGGAAAAGTCAAAAAGGTCTGCTTACAGATGAGCTGTAGGGAGTAAGAGAAAGTGAGGGGTCTCATTAAAAAATAAAAAGTTTTATACCTGTATGTTCATTTCAGTGTTGTTTATCATGATCAAAAATTGGAAATAACTCAAATGGTCAGGTAGGTTTTTGGCCTGAACAAGTGGGAAAACAGAATTGCTTGTTTATGAGACAGGAAAGCTTATGGGAGGAGCAGATTGGGGGCTTTGGAAATGAGGAATATGATTTTGAAAAGGCTAGGTGTCAGATGCCTAACAGACATCCAGAGGGGCTGATGAGTAGACAGTGGATAGAGCGGGCTGGCCTGCAGATAAGAATTTAGGAGACTTCAGTGTTTGAACAGCATTTAGATATGAATCTGGAGATCACAGAGACAGCAAATATAGATAGAAAAGAGTCTGAGAACTGGGCTCTAGCACACTGTTTAAGGGTCAAAGATGTAAGGAGGGACCAGAAATGAAGTGTGAGAAGGAGAAGGAAGACCCAGAGAGTGTGATGTCCTCAAAACTTTGAAACCAAGGAAAGAAAGTGTATCAGGAAAGAGAGTGTCCAACTGTGTCAAATGCAGCTGACAGTTCAGTAAGATGAGCTCTGGAGAACTGACCACTGAATCTAGCAATGTGGAGGATATTGGTGACCATGGCCAAGACAGTGGAGTGAAACATGCAGACAGTCAGTGTTGATGCAAGTATACATTGGCATGACTGCTCTGGAAAGCAATGTAGCAATATGGAACAAGATTCATAAATATTCATACTTTTGACCCTGTAATTTCTCTTCTAGGAATCTGTCCAAGGAAACCAACAGGGACCCAATGAAAGACTTATGCACCTGTGTGTTCATCTCAGCGTTATTTATAACACTAAAACATTGGAAACAAACCAAATAGCTGATAGAATAATTAAATAAAGTAGGCTAAATCCATTCAATGGAATATTATGAAGCTATTAAGTATGAATTCAAATAGTTTTATGACACGTGAAAAATAATCATATGTGGAAGCCGTGCATAAAAAGCAGGCTGAAAACACATGAGGCATAATTTCAAATTTGTTAAAAACGGTTTCTATCCCATGCCTATATTTATGCACAAATGAACAACTTGAAGGAAAAATTCACTACATGTTAACAGTAGGTGTTACTGTGCAGCAAGATCATGAGTCATTTTCATTTTTTTCTTACATTTTTCTATTTTTTTCCCTATTATTCTGCTATTCTGCAATGAGCAGATATTACCTGCTCATAAAAACGAAATGTTTCTCTCTCTCTCACCACACATACCCACACTTTCCCATTAGCCCTTTCGAGAATCCCAACAGGATTATGCTGCCCATTGCCCGCCGGTGGAAAAACTGAGAAGCTGGACAAGTATCTGCCCACACTGCGAGCACTGCTCTGAGGGCAGGACAGGCATGGGTGAAGGCGGGGTAGCTACCGGGCGTACCTCACTGAGAAAACAGCAAGAGCACCTCCCAGCTCAGGGAGTGCTGGTCCTGACCTCCTCTCGAGCAGGAGTCCTGGCTGTCCACCCCACCCAGGCTGTAAACCATCTGGCCTGTCTTGCACTGCATGATGGCTCTCCCCTGGCCCAGCTCGGATCATGAGTATGGCATTTCCTCTCCGTAAGAAACTCCAGTACCCTCAACAGGTCATGAAAACCAAGTCTGGCACCTCAGACACTTCTTAAGTGGGCCCCCATATTGTTCTCAGGCTTGATCTCTACAACCCAACCATATACCCTAGCCAAGCACTCCTCTAACATTCCCATCTTTGCTAATGTTCCTCCTTACCTAGAAAGCCCAGCATTTTCCCTGGTCCATGCCTTCCTTCCAGGCCCTTTGTAATTCCCTCCCTTCCATGAAGCCTCTCAACTGCTCCAGCGGAACGATCTCTACCTTCCATGAACTCCATTGGCAAATTCGTGATCACACTGAACTATGGCTTCCTGTTTAAAATATGTGAAAAGTTATAAACATTTTATATATTTTAACATATTAGTTAAATTTTGTTTCACTTGTATTCATCTCACTTTGCCCCCTGGATGTTAAGTGCCTTAAAGACAGAGAGTGTCACTGATACCACATCCGCTGGTCTTTGCTGTGCTCAGTGAAGCACATAATCAATATCTGATGTGCGGCTGAGTGAAGGTCGCTCAAGGGTTTCAAAGTTTGTTTGACCAAACGTTCACTGCACTGGATCTGTGGCTTACCAGGGCCCCGTCCAGAGAGGCCGGCTCCATCTCAGTGACAGCAGTCAGCAAACCTTTATGTGAAGCAAGCACTGCCCACTGGCAGTCCAGGCGTCCCCAGCCCTACCTGTGGTGATTATCACTTAGGGCAGTCTCTCTGTCAATCTAGTTCCTCTCTGTCAAAGTCCAATACAGATAAGTTAATAAATTGACGGCCATGTTATTTTTCTGCAAGATGTTCAACTCCAATATTTTTAAGAAAGCAAGTCTAACCCTAGGAGAGAAGGAAAAAGAAGTTTCATAATTTTTTTTTAAAACCCTGAAATCTATAGGATTGGGTTGGAAGTCATTTTCATTACTTTTGTTGAATTATTTTTAATGTTTTGTTATGGTTTGATGTGAGGGTCTTTGGTTTATTTGTTTGGTCTCTGTCCGTCGTAGGAGCACTAAAGAAAGATGCGTGTACTCCTGAGATCAGATGGAGGGTGCTGAGACACAGGTTAGATGGGACGAAGGCATAGGATTTGGTAACCAGGTGTATTGGGAAAGGTTTAGAGAAATATCAAACTAGCTCAATCAAGATCATCCACATTATTTGCTGTTTCAAGCATCCAACTTTCTACTGTGCACATCTGGGACCACAGTGGAACCCCAGAGTTAAGAATCGCCGCTCAGAATCCTAAAATCAGAAAGGCAATGACTATATGAAGAGATAAAGAAAAAGTGCTCACCAGCATGCATATTATCTACCACAAAAGAAACTTAATTTATAAGCATCTTGTTGAAGCTTCGGGGGAGGAAGATCCTGAAAAGATTCTAGCGCACAAGGGATGGTAAATGGAAATTAACTGCACTGCACCCATTATGACTAATTTAAGAATCGCAGATTGTCACTGATACAGTATTTATTTAGTGTGCTAGCTTTAGTATTTCATTCAGTGAACATTATAAAAAAGGGACAAGGACTTTTATAAGTTCACCTGCTAATCCTATTTTTCCCATTGGATCTTGAATTCTTCATATGAGAAGCCTTCAACCTCGGCAATTTTCAAGGACTTAACCCTACTGGGATTAGCAATTTGGGAACAATTATTCTAGTCAGGAGAGGCAAGACAAGCATTAGGTTATCCCAAGGAAAACAATCAGGGGAGTAAATATGCTTGGAAGTGTCCTGTGTCCTGGCCTAGTTGGAAGAGACTAGGCAGTGGAGAGCTTCATTAGCATAGGGAACAAGGTCACTACATTCCGGGAACACCTCCTGGCTCAAGAAGAATAATGAGCATGTGAACATGAGTTAGAGTTAGAGCTCAACTCCTCACCCCCATCGCTGCCCACACTTCCGAGGGGCAGGGATGGGCTCACATACAGCTAAATGCTGGATGTGATCAACGGGGAGTCAGGCAACTTTCTGAGGCAGCAGCCCCTGGGGCCAATGGACCACCTCAAAGCCAGGCTGTCCTAACCAGTGGTCCCTCACAGTCCCTCACCAGTGCAGGAACCGTCCTAAGGAAAGGAAATGGTGGCACTGAGCCCATTCGCCCAGACCAGAGACATTTAGCTCCCAGAAAGAGTGAAAACCAAAAGGAACCAGACCCTGCAAGGAGCTGGGCAGACCCTTGATCTGTGCGTTCCACCCCCAGCTCAAGACACCTGCTGTGCATCCCTTCACCCTCAGCTGAAATTAATATCAAGGCCTTCGCGTGGCATTGCATTTTATATTTTGCCAAGTCCTTCCTCAGCTATTTTCCCCTCCGTCCTCCCTCTGCTCCCTGAGGAAGACAGGGCTGGCATTATTACCCACTGTATTAGTTCCCTGTGGCTGGAAACAAATTAGCACAAGCTTAACAGCTTAAAACAACATAATTTTATTATTCTACAGTTCGGGAAGTCAGAGGCCCAAAATGGGTCTCACTGGGCTGAAGTCAAGGTGTCAGCAGGGTGGCATTCTTTCCTGGAGGCTCTAGGTGAGAATCTGTTTCCTTGCCTTTGCCAGCTTCTAGAGGCTACCCCCAGCTCCTTGGCTCAAAGCCCCCTTCCATCTTCAAAGCCAGCAATGGCCAGTCCAGTCTTTCTCATATCACCTAACTCTGACCCTTCCTCCCTCTTACGAACGGTTGACTAAAAAGAAGCACAACCTAAAAGTTGAGAATTATGTGTATTTGACAGACTTGCTGAGGACTTAAGCCTGGGAGGCAGTCTCTCAGTCCAGAGGGACTGCTGTGAAAAGGTCAGGGAGGAGCCACGCTGTACAGGAGTTTCTGCAACAAAAACCAGGCAGTCCGAACATTAAGAGATTACTGTTAGTTAAAGAAAAAGCAACATGAAAGGATGCTCAACATCACTAATTATTAGAGAAATGCAAATCAAAACTACAGTGAGGTGTCACCTCACACCAGTCAGAATGGCCATCATCAAAAAATCTACAAACAATAAACGCTGGAGAGGGTGTGGAGAAAAGGGAACCCTCTTGCACTGTCGGTGGGAATGTAAATTGATACAGCCACTATGAAGAACAGTATGGAGGTTCCTTAAAAAACTAAAAATAGAACTATCATATGACCCAGCAATCCCACTACTGGGCATACACCCTGAGAAAACCATAATTCAAAAAGAGTCATGTACCACAACGTTCACTGCAGCTCTATTTACAACAGCCAGGACACGGAAGCAACCTAAGTGTCCATCGACAGATGAATGGATAAAGAAGATGTGGCACATATATACGATGGAATATTACTCAGCCATAAAAAGGAACGAAATTGGGTCATTTGTAGAGATGTGGATGGACCTAGAGACTGTCATACAGAGCGAAGTAAGCCAGAAAGAGAAAAATAAATACCGTATGCTAACACATATATATGGAATCTAAAAAATAAAAAAAAAATGGTTCTGAAGAACCTAGGGGCAGGACAGGAATAAAGACACAGACGTACAGAATGAACTTGAGGACACGGGGAGAGGGAAGGGTAAGCTGGGACGGAGTGAGAGAGTGGCATGGACATATATACACTACCAAATGTAAAATAGATAGCTAGTGGGAAGCAGCTGCATAGCACAGGGAGATCAGCTCGGTGCTTTGTGACCACCTAGAGGGGTGGGATAAGGAGGGTGGGAGGAGATATGGGGCTACATGTATATGTATAGCTGATTTACTTTGTTGTAGAGCAGAAACTAACACACCATTGTAGAGCAATTACACTCTAATAAAGATGTTTAGAAAAGAAAAGAAAAGAAAAAACAAACATCTCAAGTGAATGAATTTAGCACTTTTCTATATATGGGAAGATACAAGAGTCTGGGCTCATTAAAATCATTCACTTGATATGCACCTGAACTACCTAGGGTCAGTATCCTGTTTTTCCCCAACCTGAATCACCTCAGGGTACACAGTTGGGATTGGCTGCAGTGGCTCGATGACCACAACATCCTTTGTTTACTGATGCAGCAGGCAACAGTCTTTGTCCGCAGCACTTTTAAGGACACTTGTGAATACAATGGCCCACCTGTAGAATCCAGAGGGCTCCCCTGGCAATTGTGCCAGGCAGGTACTCTCTGTAATGATCGCCATACTGTGTCAGGCAGTTTCCAGACAGGCAGGGGAGAGAAAGCCACAATAACAGTCAAATATTTTAACAGCCTTAATTCCATCTAGAACTTGAATTCCCCCTTCACAGATTCCAGGGATTAGGATGTTTCCAGGAGGCCATTTATTCTGCCTACCACACCCCATTCCAGAGGCAAGGAAATGCCAAGCCTGCACGTGGTGACTTGCCGAGGTCACAGCTGGTCACCAAGTATGAAAACTGGGGCTCAAACTCAGAACTTGACCTTCCAAGTTGAGTGCCCTATCCTTGCTGTGCTCTGTATTGGTGACACGGTGAAGGAGAGTGAGAGGACACAGCAAGCGAACAACAGAGTGAGTGCAAACACAGGAGCGGAAAAGAATCAAACAGAGAGCAGGAGAGACTTTTGTCCACCATCCTCCCCCTTTGGTTTCCATCCCTTCAGTTGTAAATTTGACCCCATTCTCCCCAAACAAAAGAGCCCCTGGCAGAATGTACTTTTTTTCCTTTTGGGTTTTCAGGGTGTTGGGTTGTTTGGTGGTGCTTCCTCTCTTTCCCAACGTGATGCAGGAGGGGAGGGGGCAGAGAGGCGGCAATTTTGTCAGGCAGGTACTCTCTGTAATGATCCATCATCCTGCACTGGGCGGTTCCCAGACAGGCAGGGGAGAGAAAGCCACAATAACTGTCATAAACGGAGAAAAGGGTCTTCCACGTAACAACGTAATGAGGAGCCCCAGCTGCCGCAGTCAGGGAGAGTGGGAAGAGGCAGGAGAGGAAAGACTGAAAGGGCGAGAGATGGAAGTGCCCAAAGGTTGCAGTTTTATATTTTGCCCCAGTGACTGCTGCTCTGTGTGTGTGTGTTTTCTCTCCCCATTGCTCAAAGGAAGAAAGCACCACACACACTCTCACAAACTTTGTGTTGTTGTTAAGGATGGAGCAGCACATTTGTCATAAAGGTCCACTGTCATCTCCGATTCCAAAGCTCCCAAAGGATCCAGCCCTATGGTGATTTAGATTAATCGCTTCTCGTTAAGAGCCAATAAACAAACTACACCGAGAGAGCTCCTCTCAGCCACAGCCCACTGTTTTGGTGTATAATTGCCGAGAGGGAGAGCAGAGGCATACCAGAGAGTTGTCAAATGTAATGTATAGGTTTTTAGGATCTAATCATTCTCCATGATATTAGATTAAATGACAGTCTGTATTAAAGAGGAAATTACATTTCAGCTTGCTTTCTTCACTTTTCCCCCCTTTCCTAGCTAGGGTTTTCAAAGAGCTCTAATCCCACAGCCAAGGGCCAGGAAACGCCCTTGACAATATACTTGAATAGGATCAGCCCAAGGACTTCCCTGCACCCAGAAGTCTGTCCAGAGATGCGGGACTGAAACTGCGCACCTCAGATGGGACTTGAACCCACGTGCCAGGACTCGAACCCAGCCAGAACTCAGGTTGGCACTGGAACCCACGGTCTTTTAATTGAGATCACACATCTGGTCTCAGGACTTAATGAAGCTCAGGTTCTTGATGTCTCATTGCAGAAAGAATTCAGTGAGAAACAAAGTGATAGGTAAGAAGTGGATTTATTTAGAGAGACACACGCTCCACAGACAGAGTATGGGCCGTCTCAGAAGGCAAAAGGCCCCGATACGGTGGTTAGTTTTTATGGGCTGGGTAATTTCACAGGCTAATGATTATTCCAATTATTTTGGGGAAGGGGGTGGAGATTTCCAGGAATTGGGCCACTGCCCACTTTGCGGCCTTTTACGGTCAGCCTCGGAACTGCCATGGCGCTGGTGGGTGTGTTACTTAGCTTATGTTGATGTGTTACAACGAGCGTATAATGATGCTCAAGGTCCACTGGAAATCAAATCTTCCATCATCTTGGATATAGTCGGTTCTAACTAGTTTTTTTCATGTTCTATAGCTATGTCATTCTTTTAAAGGTTGTGCCCTGCCCCTTTCCCTCCTGTTTCAGGACCTGAGATAAATGGGAATATTCTCTTAGCTGAGGCCCCTCCATCCAGCAGCCCCATGAAATTGGCTCCCCTCACTCCCACCAGAGCTGTGCCATCTTACCCTCTGACCACCCTCACCACAGCTCCAGAGTATTTCTTTCGGTGTTTGTGGTGGTAGAGAGATCCCTTACAGAATCCCATCACATTTAGATTTGCAATCAAACATCCCTTGCTTTTTCATTTAGTCATTCGGTCATGTGGCCAATCATTCGCTCACATTCGCTTATGTGTCAGATTCTAGGATGGGCATGGGAGAAACAGGCTAAGACAAGACTCAAATCCCAACTCCATTTATTAGCTCATTTATTAGTTCCTTGACTTCAAAGCTTCAGTTTTTGCCCCACTGTAAAATCCAAAAGGAACACACCGCCCCACCACCGTTAGAGGAGAAAGTAAGAAAGAGAACTATTGTTTGGAAACTTCTGACGCATGTTGGCAAACTCAAATGTTGGGGCTCTTCTTTCCCTTCTGCTCCCCACAGGGCTGAGAACAGTTATTCTCAATTAAGATGGTGACAAACACAGAGGATCAGTTTGAAGAAGGAGGCAAGTCACTCAGATTGCAGAGCTGAGATGTAGGAAGTAAAAACCATGTAAAGATTGATATCCACTGTTGTAGAAGGATGTGTCTGGTCCCTAAAGCACTGGAAAGGAGCAGTGGGGCAGTCATCCAGTATTGTGCATGCTTGGGATACACAATGTCAGATTACAGAGAACAGACCCATTAGCCTGGAGGTCACAGTCTCTCATTCACTGGTTCCAACAGAACTTTCCAACCCCATGTCCTCAGGGTGCCTATACTCTTGAAAAGAGTCACCCAATTCACTCTTCCCCAAACATCTTACTCTGCCACCTCCAAGCCACTGCTAATCCCATTCCTCTTCCTGGAAAGCTCTTTTTACACTCTATACACCTAAACCCTATCTGTCCTTTAAGGCCAAACCCAACGTCCTCTAAGAAAGCTCCGTGGATTCCTCCCTTTTCCCTCTGTAGTGCTTTTTAGAGCTATGACTACCTGCTTAAATTACAGTAAAACTGTAAGCTCTTTCATGGCAGGGAGAGTTCCCCCATCTTTTTATCCCCACACCCCCAAAGTCCGAGTTAATGTCTTTCAGAGGGAGTTAAAAAGACCAACTGCTTGCTCTATGCCGCCTGCCTTTGTGAACTCAGCCTGAAGGAGCAGCCGCTGCATCCCCGCAGGACCACTGGATGTGGGAAAGGAGTCACGGCAGAGCCTCTAAATGGTTCCTAAGGCTTCTGATCACAAGGGGCCCTGGTCACCTCCGCTCTCACCGCATTCATTGGCCAAAGCAAGTCATATGGCCACGCCTGCTCCCACTAATGTGAGGTATAGAATCCCCCCAGGGGGAGAACCCCAGGGGCAGGGTTGGGGGCAAGGAATATCTTGTACAAATAATACACCTGAATTCCACTCGCAGGTATATACTCAAACAAATCAAAAACAAACATTCAAACAGATACATGTACATTCATGTTCACAGTGGCACTATTCACAGAATGTAGCCAAAACATGCGGAAACAGTCCAAACATTCATCCGCAGCTGAATGGATAAGCCAATTCTGGGACATATACATGGAACATTACACAGCCATAAAAAGGAATGAAGTACTGATAATATGCCACAATATGGATGAACCTCAAAGACATTATGCTAAGTGAAAGAAGCTGGTCACAAAAGGTCACATATTGTATAACTCCATTTATATGAAATATCCAGAACAGGCCAGTCCATAGAGATAGGCAAGTTGGTGGTTTCCAGGGTCTGGGTAGGGAGGAACAGGAAGTGACAATTTAATGGTTACAGGGTTTCTGGGGGTGATGAAATGTGTTGGAACTAGAATGAGGTGGTAGCTGTATAATATGGTAAATGTATTCAATGTCACTGAATTATTCACTTTAAAATGGTTACTTTTATGTTATGTGAATTTCACCTCATTAAAAATAAAATAAAAGAGCTATGGCCAGCACTGGTTGGCTCCAGCCTCCCTCGGCCATGCCAAGAAAAACTAGGATGACAATACTAAGTGGAAGACACTAGCAAGCGCAAAACTGACTCTCACCTGGCTTGTAAAGTGACCAGTCTAATAAACTCCTCTGCTTAATGAAAATTAATAACTGTACAGGTGGTCTAAACAGGTCCCACAGACCACTACCATCAGGGAAGCCTGAACAGCTCTACTAACCTAACAGCCCCCTATTGGCTCAGGAGTCTTGGCACTGGTCTATTTTCTTCCCGGTGATGCCCAACTCCATCTCAGGCTGAAGAATCTACATAAAGAACCCACATGTCCTGCTGATGTAAGTGACAGTTCCTGGCAGATGACCCCTCCCAGGAACAAATCCCATTCTAACTGCCTCAAGCCTTCTCTTCCTATTCCTTAAAAATTAACATTACCAACAGGTTTAATGAACAAACAGAGGCCCCTTCATGCCTGAACACCATGCTTGAACGCTCTCATTTTAAAGGACGGTGTACAGGTGCTTGCTTTATACAGCTTTACGAAGCATGTGTTATAAAACCACCTCACCCATACGGCTTTTATATACCATGGCAGTCCGTTCAATTCAATCCCATAAAACCCTAGCAATATTTAAGTGTTAAAGGTGACTTTCACTATGATATTTATTCTTGGGTAATGAAAAATGGGACAGATAGCCTTCAAACCTCTAGGCAACGGACCGAACCACGTCTCTTCTACGCTTTTAATAATAGGATCACCATGTTTCCTGGAAATGACACAAATCCCCAGAGTCCCTTTCGAGATTCCCTCTTGGCAGCATGAATTTTCTTGACAGTTTTTTGTGTTTGTTTGTTTTTTGTTTCGTAGAGACCAAATCCCATATCAGTCAGAGGAAACTCAGTTAGTTAAATATTTGGATCTGCCTTTTCCATCAGACTGGATGTTTTTAGGACAATCTTGCCCTTCCCATATGACCAAGAGTTCCCTATGACTCTTGGTCTCCCCTTGTTGTAGATACCCCTACAGAACCCAATATAAAGAGCTATCCAAATACAGCAGGAATTCACTCCATGTCACCTTTCCTAACTCTGGACCCTCTTGGGTCCTATGTCCTATTGCTATTATAACTGGCTAGTATGCTTATTGTCATCTATTGCTCTGTATGTTTATGTCCTCAGCAGACTGTGACATCTCTGAGAACAGTGACTGTGTCTGACTTCTCTTTCTCTTCCCTGGCGTTCAGCACAGTATCTGGTACATTGCAGATGTTAATAGATGTGTCTGCGTGAAATAATAGTTAACTAATTCCGAGAAAACTATTATAGAGCAGAATCATCCAACACAACTCTCTCAATATACAGTCGAGGGCACATGAGAGATTCAGCGATCTTCTTAAAATCCCACAGTTATCAATGATATAATTGTTAGCCAATAGTGGCACCTTGGATAAGACCATCTGAATCCTCTGAAATGCCTGTTAAACTCTGCATCTTCCTAGGTCCCACCACAGACATACCGAATTGGGATTTCTGACTCAGAGAGCAGAGCTCTGAATCGGCCTTAGGACACGCACCGAGATTATTCTAATGTACGTACATGGGTCAGCACCTCACCTTTAGAGTATTTACAGCAAGAAAAACTATTTTTCTCCAGTTCCTTGCAGAACAGAAGTAAACTGCTAGTGCCTGATAGCCCTCCATCAAGGAGGTGGCCATGGAGAGTCTGAAGAACTCACGCGAAGTAAAATGGAGCGTGAAATGCAGGTGCAGCCTTCACACGACGGGTCAGTGTCCCTGTACTCAATGGGAAATCAAGGGCTGCAGGAGAGAAGGATGTGGCCGCAGGGACAGAACAATCATAGCAAGGGAATCAGGACAACATTTGTTAATATCCTTCTCTGAATAGCCTTTAACCCCCACTACTCTGTCAGAGGTGAGGTCCCCAAATATCTGTTTCGTAACTTCGCTAACTTCACACTAAGCTCCTAAAAGGTGTGTGTCTTTCCCCCTAAAGAGTCTACATTTTAGGCTTTCTAAACACCACCTATTTACAGAGTTGGAAAGAAATTAGCATCAACTGTGGAGCAACGAGCTGCTGCTCTCAGGTTGTACATTCAGTTTCTGGAATAGAAATGAGCAGGAATTAGCCATCCTCTCTCCTCATTAATAGGCAAGAGTTGCCATCCCTACTAGTTTACAACATGTTAACACAACCCGAGCTACTCCGTGGTTGTCGTGCCTAGCTTAAGGTGATGTCAAAGGGAAACAAGTATTTGGTGTCACTGTGTGTATGCATTTAGGCTAGAGAGGCAAGCATGTGGGGACGGAAACTTGAATCTGATCAGAATGGAGTAAGCACAGCTCTCAACTTAGTCCCAAGGTAAAACACGAGAGGACCTTCAGTCTTTGTCCTGCCTCACCGTTTAATGCATACGCCAAGGATCGTGGACATCTAGAATAGGCCAATTTAAGACTAAGTGGAGAAAAAGTAGAGCTCAGAGCAGTCCATTTCAAACTTGAATATGCTCATGGATCACCAAAGACCTTATTAAAATACAGATTCTGGTCTAATAGGTGTGGTGAGGGGTGTGAGATTCTGCACTTCTAACAGGCTCCTAAATTAAGCCAATGCTTCTGGGTCTGCAGCCCACACCTTGACTAGCAAGGACTTAGAGTAAGTAAGTATTCTGAGAAACAGCTGATGTAGTGCTGTCACCTGAAGGGCTTGTGGAACCATAGACTGCTGCCCCCTCTACCACCACAGTGTGTGACTCAGGAATTCTGGGGTGGGTCTGGGAATTTGCATCTCTAACAAGTTCTCAAGTAATGCTTATGATATGGTTCAGGAACCACATTTGAGAACCACTGGGGTAGTAGAAGAACACTGGACGTGGAATCAAGCAGAAATGACTTTAAATCTCAGTGTGGGGCTAACTTGCTCTGCTCTCTGAACCTGGTGTAAAAGCAGATAATAACTAATATCTACGGGTTGGTTCATTGGTTTGGGTGGGAGTTAAATGAAATGACACACATAAAATATTTAGCATAGTTTCTTAGGCCCTCGACAATGGACAACTGTGAACTTCCTTCCTATTGTCAAGATTAGCCAGAAGGAAGCATGGCTGAATTATAAGAATATCCTGGGATGTGGCTTCACGATATAAGGCTTCACATCAAAAGCCAGCTTTGCCCAGAAGTCAAGATAATCATGAATCTGTGTATTGTGTCTGCTTTGATTTGCCCATGTCTGATCTTCCACCTCTGACATGTAGACTGCTAGGTAAAACTGACTGATCAGTTATTTATTTAATTGAGTCTCACACCATGCAAGGCAGTGTGAAAGGTGCCTCTGAGACTGGGAATTGAGCAATATGGTTTCTACTGTCAAGAAATTTATAATCTTGTAGAGGACATTCAGTCCTAAGTAGTGTGAACTTGGCCTGCTATACGCAAGACATTTCATAGGGAATATGCAAGACAGAATATAAATACAGTAAGTAGCATTAGTGAAGACTAAGAAGGAAATTATCTGTAAATAGTAAAGATAACCAGAAAATGGAAATACTGCTAGTGCCCACTATAGATGCCCAAAGAGCTCTGTATAGGAATAACTATTCCTCTATAGACTAGAAGGTCAAAAAAGTAGGCTTTCTTCAAAAACACATTCAACTTCAGATACTCCTGTTACACAATCACTTTGCTGAAATCATTTCTATTTAAGACCCAGCCTTTTAGTTATGAGACCACTGAGAGGACAGTATTTACATATAAATCTGTGGATTTCAACTTTATATAAGAATCACCTGGAAATCTTGGTCGACCATTCACACCCCATGCTACATGCTCTGGAGATGCTGATTCTGGAGTTCTGAAGTAAGAACATAAACCTCCCAAGCCCCCTTTTCTTCCAAGACAGCACTTCTCCAGTCTGAGCTGAAGGAAAATATTGCTTTTCCCCAAGCACTGAAACTAGCCCTTCTATTCCAAATGGAAGTTTCCAGCAGGTTTTCTCCAAAACCAATTTATAAAAACATTTTTGTAACTAAACCAGGTCTATAAAAATAGCTTTAAAATCATAATCACAATCATAATAGCTAATATTCCTTGCTCTTGCTATGTGCCAAGCTGTATGCTAAGAATTTTTTTCATGGGTCCTTCATTTAACCCGCACAAGGACTCTATGAGTTAACACTCTATTAACCAGTTTTCAGAGAAAGGTCCAGCAAGGTAAAGAAGCATACAAGATCATACAGCTAGGAGGTACCGTCGCAGGAACAAAGATCTGATATTTCTAACCCCCAAACTTACTGTTGTATACTACGCTAAAATTAGCATTTTGGCTGGGGGGTGGTCAAAAAAGGCAATAGGCAGTATCTCATTGGCTGTGGGTAGTGATCACACATGGCTTCATTTCAGAAGGTGACATTTTGAAAATGACCTTGAATGGGGTAGAAGGTTAATAGGAACTAGAGCAGAAGAGTGTTGCAAAGAGGGGCACAAAGGCGTAAAGGTGGGGAAACTCAGAGGAGTCCTGGTTTCTCTGCTCTGCTTACTGGTACACTTTATTTGCTCCACCTTCACCTTCTCTCTTATTGCCCTGGCTTCAACCTCTGCATCTTAGATTGATGCTTTCTGTGACTTAACCTGACACCTGTACAGGTGGGCTCGTGCAGATTAAACAAAAACTGCACACAAACTAAACTTGTGTATAAATTGGGAGTTTGGAATTGACATATACACACTACTATTTATATAAAACAGATAACCAACAAGGATCTATTGTACAGCACAGGGAACTCTGCTCAATATTCTGTAATAACCTAAATGGGAAAAGAATTTGAAAAAGAATAGATATATGTATAACTGAATCACTCTGCTGTACACCTGAAATTAACACATTATAAATCAACTATAGTCCAATATAAAATAAAATTTTTTTAAAAACCAAAAATAAACAAATTAAACATGTAAATCTAATCTTAGTCCTCCACTGACTCATTACCATTTCACTTCAGATTGATAATTCAATGTGCAATTTAAAGTTTCTCTCTTTTAGGTTCTCCACCAAGTAGCTAATGATGTGTGAATGAACAGTGAAATACACCAAGGCACTGACCAATAAGTTCACTATTTGCTCCACCCCTCCCTCCTCCATACACAGGATCTCAAAGCCCACCTATTTTACAATTTGAAATATTTATATTGTGGGTTTTCTTAAAGGGAACACGAGTTTAAGCATGCACTTGTTTCTACTCAAAAAGCCACAATGAATGAAGACCCAAAACCTAGACCAGGCCAGATGACTACTTTAAGGTTCTCTTTATCATATATGTATGTGGAAGGAAAATAGAATACATTAATGAAAGGTAGCAAGAAGTTCCAAGAGACAGCATCAAATTTCCTAAGAAGTAGAAGGTGTTAAGTCATACTTAACTTCGTTTCTTAATACTCTATACTTTGAACCCCTAAGAGAATGCCTACTCTGTTAAAATGTTTCACTTTCTTACTGGGAAAAATAATTCAGTTCATCTATCATTTTCCTGAACTACCAATTCCAACTAAAAGCCTGACTTCCCAGGCTTGAACTACTTTCCAAACTATTTTGCTTTCCCTCTGGCATGTAAGCAAAAAAGCTCCTTCTACCACCCGTGTCTCCCCACTGACACCCAAACACAAACACAGTATCTGTGGAAAACACAGCAATTTAAAGGCAAAGCGAACACTGCAATTTTTAATAAAGCCAACTCTCAATTTTCTGCCTCTGGAGTGGGGCAGGGATTATGTATGCTCAAGGAACCTATTGATATTTTAAACATGGAAGAAAAAAAAACCTTGGCTTTTACTGTCAAAGCTTGGTTATTCATACCATGGAGAAGACCTGGAAGGGTGTATAATCCCAAATGGTAACTAATCAAAGCATTTATTTTTTCTTTATATCCTGGATGGTGGTCTTCTCTGCAACAAATTAGCTTGAATGAGCTTGGGCTACTGTTAGCATGGATTTGCCTTCCTTGACAAAGTAAGTAATATTTAGTGGGTGGCTGGGAGGAGTGAGGGTGGTAGCAAATGGGACAGGGAGAAGAGTGGCCTATAATTAAATACTTTGCATAGAGACACAACTATGAATAATCAACACTAGGATAATGGAGTTGTCTATCCCATTTGTTAACTCCTAAGAGGCAAATCTGATCTTCATTCACTTCCTGTGTGTTTTTGCAATTGAGGAGGTTTCTTTCATTAAAGATCCTTCCTTTGGACCCATGAGGCATGTCAGGATCAAAGAAAAGGAAGATGCTGATAGATATCAAAGTGGAAAGTCAATAACATGAGGGCAGGGCTATATTTAGGGTTTTAACTACTGTGTCCCCCTGCCTGACACCCTGAAGATGCTGTGAAGTGAATGAATCCATATGTCAACTCGGTTCCCAGTTGTACCACTTCTCTCATGAGAATTTCCTCATTCCACTCCACTGACCTCCACACTGCTGCCCTTGCCCAGTTCTCTATAATCACTTCCATACCCACCCAGCCTCTACACTTTTCATGCCCAACTGGATGCCATGTGATATCTGAGTCTGGCTTCCCAGATCCTTGATGTTGATTTCTTTATCTTGTATGATGCACCCACATCACAATTTATTGGTAATGACCCACTGATTTGGTAAAGCCCTGATTTCTGGGTTTTGCATGCTGTCCTTTGTGACCTCTATCAGCACAGCAGAACCCTGGGGATGGACTTAAACGGCTGAGGGGGAACACAGCTAAACCCTGGGGAGGTAAGCAGGACCCAGAGGCACTCAAGACAGGGCCAGGCAGAGGTCAGTATCCTGAATCGCTCAGAGAGGTGGACAATGTACACTTGGGAAAAGCATGCAGCTTATATATGTGTTATTTGTTCCTTAAGGCCAAGCCCATTCTCAGTCCTGCTGGGAGTTCTCTATAAGGAGTCCTTTAAACATTCTCACTAATTTTTACAATGACAAAAATAGCTCTGGTGTCCAGACAAAAGCAGTTTTGTTTTTTGAATGCTTATGCCCAAGGTCTTTAAAGACCGTAAAATGCAGTGCTGGCTCAGGAAACGGGTCTTGGTAAGCAAGCAAATGGAGAAGACAACTCTCTGAGTTGATGGGATTGATGTGCTACTGTACAGGTCAGCCTCACTGTCCATAAAAGG
This sequence comes from Eschrichtius robustus, assembly GCF_028021215.1. Lineage (NCBI taxonomy): Eukaryota > Metazoa > Chordata > Mammalia > Artiodactyla > Eschrichtiidae > Eschrichtius > Eschrichtius robustus. The sequence goes on along the minus strand of NC_090830.1, from coordinate 115,120,249 downwards.
ACAGCAGCACCTCTGTTCTAGGAGATCCTTTGGGCTTCTGGAATCGCTGAGCCTCCCTCAAGAGGAGAGAGAATGAAGCCCTTCTCTCTAAATCCCAGCATTTTCTGAGCCTTCCTCAGTCCCAGTAGAGTATGGGATTCTAAATGGTACCAGTCCTTCTTTCTAATACCCATAGAGAAGGGAAAAGTTTCCCCAATCTGCATAAACTACAGCAGGCACGGACCTTACTGCTGGTCTCTGCCAGAGAACCTTTATTTTTCAAAGTGCACCTCTCTCCAACAGCCCTTCCTCCGTCAACCACATTCTCCCTCCAGGCAGGGGAAACAGAGGAACTCTCTATATGTGAGCAAAAGAAAAAGTGATGTAAAGAGAAAAACAAATACCGTATGCTAACACATATATATGGAATCTTAAAAAAAAAAAGATTCTGAAGAACCTAGCGGCAGGACAGGAATACAGACGCAGACGTAGAGAATGGACTTGAGGACACGGGGAGGGGGAAGGGTAAGCTGGGACGAAGTGAGAGAGTGGCATGGACATATATACACTACCAAATGTAAAATAGAGAGCTAGTGGGAAGCGGCTGCATAGCACAGGGAGATCAGCTTGGTGCTTTGTGACCACCTAGAGGGGTGGGATAGGGAGGGTGGGAGAGAGACATAAGAGGGAGGAGATATGGGGATATATGTATACGTATAGTTGATTCACTTTGTTATAAAGCAGAAACTAACACACCATTGTAAAGCAATTATACTCCGATAAATATGTTAAAAAAAAAAAAAGTGATGTGACTGTGAGGATGGGGGTGGCAGATTAGACTAGGTATCAGTGCTAATCTTAATAGGCCACACCATGGCTTTTTCTGGCACATGAGCTGCCATCACCTCTCTCCATCACCCATGCCGGGCACTGCAAACAACCCCAACTTGCCCCCCCCCAGAGGTGAGTTTGGCTTCAGTGCAGACTCCTGTTCCCCGCAATCCCTGTTCCTTCTGCATCTGCCTTCCTTATCCCCACACCGAAGGGACAGGCAGGCTGAGAGCTCAGAGGGAGTGAGGGCTCCTATTTCTCTAGGACGTAGAAATCCCACCAAGGAGGCATAAAACTATTAACTCCAAATAAAGAGAAGCTGCTCTGATGCCTTTGCTCCCTTGGGCCACATGCGATTGGTTCTCCCACAGAAGGAGAGGGGGAAGGATAATGGGCTGTGTGATTCCGGGACGTGGGTGCACTCCCTGCCAGGGGAAACTGAGAAAGAGTGGAGTCAGTGAGGCTACCGACCTGCAGCCAACCTCACCTCCGAGCAGGAAATGGGTCCCAGCGTTTACAAAGAGTTCTGAGTGCCCTGTCTCTGCATCAAAGCCCCTGGGATGGTCTGACTACAACAAAGCACTTATCGAATGATTTTGGTTTCTGCTGATAAAATAGAACCACACTGGTTCCGCTGCAACCATACATATCATTCAGACAGAAAGGGAGGGGCCACATGACCCAGGCAGGGAGCAATGTGGCTAGAATTCACTGCACTGCTGTGAAACAGGAGAGGAGGGGAAGCACAAAGAGGGGGCCCCAAAGGAAGAGATGGGAGACTGAACAGGAGAGCAGCAGGAACCAGCCTGGCAGTCCTGTGTTTGTGATTCTTCATTCTCAATCCCCTGTGGGCATCTTACACAGCCCCCCGCCCCCTCCGTGGCCAGGAGTATGGCAAGAAATTGTTGTCCCCACCGTCAAACCTGTCACTTCCTGAGCACATGCTATATGCCAGCCATTGTGGGAAGCACTTTCATGGGCTACCTCATTTGATAACAACACCCTAGAGGATAAGCATTAATATTATTCCCATTTCAGATAAGGATACTGAAGCTTTCAGGACTCAAACTACTCACTCAAAATCACACTGTTAATAAGTAGTAGAGCCTAGAATTCAGGTCTGCCTGAAGCCAGCATGGGGGCTCTTAAAAACCACACCAGAAAAACAGCAGCCACCTAAGTCAAAGCCCATTCCCATAGCCCCCGAAAGGGTCGCCAAAGCCACTCAACTTCCCCAACATGAATGAGGATTCACTGGCCTGAAGACAAAGCACAGCATGGAGCAAACACACTTTTCTTTTGGGTGGGTGTATGTACGTGTGGTTAGTTTTTTGAAAAAATTGTGTGCTGCTGAATAGAGCAGCCATGAATCCCCTCTTAAATCAAGGTGCCTCCTTAACATTACAAAATAATTTAATGTAGACAATATATTGAAGTCAACATACACAGAGTTCACAGGTGAGCGTGCCTGTGTATTTACTTCTGACATAAACAAAAAGAACATTTAGCAGCCACTCAGAAACCCACCATGTGTCCACTCTCTTCCAAAAGTAACCATTATCCACTCTTCTATTAACATTCATTTCTTTTGACCATTTTTAAATGTTATATCAACAGAGCTACACTTGCTTGTAGGGCTCCACATTCTATGAGATTAATCCATCTTGTTGCTTGCTTATAGCAGCGATTCCTTCTTTCTCTTTACTCTATAGTTTTCCATGGTATAAATATTCCATAACTTATTGGCCCATTTTTCTATTAATGGACATTTGAGTTGGTTCCAGATGGCGGTTTTTATTCCTATGAACATTCCTTTACGTGCCCTGTGGTGCACGTATGCATGCATTTCTGTATGATATATACCTAAGAGTAGAATTGATGGGTCATAAGCTACGTATATGGTCAGGTTTAGTAGCTGTTGCCAGTTTTTCAAGGTGGTTGTAACAGTTTCCATCCCTCTCAGCAGTGTACAAAAGTTCTAGTTACTTTACATCCTTGCCAACACTTGGTATTGTCTATTTCTCATTTTAGCTAATATGTTGGCTATATGAAGCATCTCAGAGTGGTTTCATCTTGCATTTCCTGATGACTAATAAAGTTGATCAAGTTTTCATATGTTTATTGGAAATTTAGATATCTTCTTTGATGAAATGTCAGTTCAGGTCCTTTGCCCACTTTTCTATTAAGTTATCAGTTTGTTTTAATGATTTATAGGCATTCTTTATATATTCCAGATATGAGTCCTCTGTAACATATATCTTACAAACATCTTTTCTTATTAAGTGACTTATCTTTTTACCCTTATAATGCTTTTGTTGAACAGAAGTTATTTAGTTACTTAAGTTCAATTTATCAATATTTTCCTTTATGGTCAAAACTTTGTGTGGCCTAGTAAGAAATATTTGCCTATCCAGAAGCCATGAAGATAATCTCTTATGTTTTTGTTGGAGAGCTTCATGATTTTAACTTTCACATTTATATCTGTAATTCTTCAGGAACGGTTTTGTGTAGAAGTAAGATAGGAGTTAAACTTCTTTTAAAAAATAATAGGATATTCAATAGACCAAGTTACTTTTTTTTAAAAGAACACCCTCTGTATCACACCATTTCAATGTTACTTTTGTTATAAATCAAGCAACTATATATATATATAGTTGGCTCCATTCCACTGGTCTATTCCATTCTTGGCTCCATTCCACTGGTCTATTTTTCTGTCTTTGTGCTAATACCATACTGTCTTAATTATTGCAGCTTTAAATAAGTCTTGATATCTGGTAGTGTAATTACTCCAGCTTTTTTATTTTTTTCAAGATTGTCTTATATACTTTTGGTCCATCATGTTTTTCTATAAATTTTAGAATCAGCTTGTCAAATTCCACAGAAAAAGTACACTAGAATTTTTATTGGGCCTGTTTTGAATTAATAGATGAGTTTGGGAGAGAATTAACCACATAAACATAGTTTTATTTTCAATGTATTTAGGCCTTCTTTAATTTCTCTCAGCAATGTTTCATAGTCTTCTGTATCAAGGCCTTGCTCATTGTGTACTACTCTATTCATTACCTTTTTATATTACCTACATATTTATCAGATATTATTTGATGCTATTATACCCAGAACCTTTTTTATATTTTTTATTTTCTATTTGCTTATCATCACATAGAATTTTATATAAATATATAAAATATAGAAATATGGTGTGTGTATATATATATATGCACATACATATTGTATCCAGTGACCTTGCCATATTCACTTATTAATCCTAGTGGTTTGTTTACAGACTCTTGAATTTTCCACATAGACAATTGCGTTATCATTGCCTTCTCTTCAATCCTTATACATTTGATTTCTTTCTCGTCTTTTCCACTGGATAGAACCTCCATTATAATACTGAATAAAAGAGGTGATAGTGGGCATCCTATTCAATTCTCAATCTTAGGGGAAAAACATTCAAAATTTCACAATTAAGTGTGATGTTTGCTGTGGGTTTTTTAAAAATATATATTTATTTCATCACATTAAGGAAGGTCTCTTTTCTAGTTGGCTAAGAGTTATTGATATGAAATTCGAGTATTGAGTGTTATCAAATATTTGTTCTGCATCAACTGAGATTATCATATGATTTTCTCCTTTATTATGTAATTGTGGTGAATAATATTTCATTTTTAATATTAAAGTCACCTTGCATTCCTGAAATAAGCCCAACTTGGGTGTGATATATTATCCTTTTTATATTTTGCAGGTTCAAATTAGCTAATGCTTTATTAAGGATGTTTGCATCTATGTTCATGAGGGGAATTAATCTGTAATTTTTATTTCTTTTAATGTCATTCTCAGGTCTTGGTATCCAGGTTACGCTGCCCTCATAATGAGCTGGAAAAACTTCTGCCTTTTTCTATTCTCTGAAGAATTTCTCTAAGATTCCTGTTATTTTTTTCCCAAACATTTGGAAGAATTCACTGGTGAGGCCTTCTGGGCCTGGTGACTTCCTGGTGGGAAGACTTTTCATCACAGATTCAGTTTCTCCAATAGACACTGGACTCCTGAAATTTTCTAGTGTTCCAGAATATTTCAACAGTTTCTCTAGGAAACTATAGTATTTGACTCCTAGAAGTCTTCAGAAAATGCTCCAACCCGTTCCACTGGTCAGATTCCCTCCACATTGGTCAGACTCTCCTTCACAGTCCTGATCTTTTAGTCGGATCTCCTTGGTTCTCATCCTATCTCGGCATTGCCTCTCTGATGAATACAAGATGTTTTTATCATTAAAAAAGAAAAGACAATCCCTGTCCTTGCAGCAGGGTGATTTATTGAGAATTTAACACAGCAGGATAACCTATTAAGACATAACATTGTGTCTTCTTTCTCAGCGCTCCAGATTCATCAGGCTATAACAAAAGCTAAGTCCCATTTCCCCACATAAACCTCCTTAGACAAGCAGCCAGGGCTTGGTTTCCAAGCACTGGATTCTCTTTTCCCCCAAAGGGGACATCACAGCTTTTTTGTTACTGTGTTTCAGAACCTGAGCAAGAAGAGAAAGAGGCTTGTACTTGGAAGCCAATGCTAAAATCATCTTTGCTTGTTTCTCCAAGGCCTAGGCCAGTCCAGGGAATTTAGCCAGATTGTCTAAGTTTTGGTGCTCTGGTTGAAAACAGAAAAGTCCAAATCCTTAAAGTCTTATTCAATAACGGTAAGAAGAGCTGTTGTCCTCTTAGCCTGATCAGCAGCATTCGGAGGGGCAGAAACCCAAACGGGGGTGCCTGTGAGTACCGACTGTACATATATAGCCTGTGAATGAAGTCAGTAGCCTTGAGAACCCTCAGGAAGATATGCACAGCACGACCCAACACAGAGGGAGTGGAGATGGCTTTGGAGGGAGCCATGGCTGAAAGGACCAGAAGGACACTTGTCAAGGGCCAAGTGTAGTGAAGACCATCACCAAATGAGGTTAAAGATGTCCCCACTCTTCCCTGGGTTGTGTAAAACCCAGCGTTTTTACATGACCCACAGGGGGAGAGAGCCAGAAAGAATAACTGGTATGAAATAGATCAATAAGTCTAGCAATTAAGGACTCCAGCTCCCAATTTCTTTTTTCATTTTTCAATCAAAACAAATTTAAGAATTTTAAATGTGGCCTATCTTTTAATCTCCAAGTGTTGTGGAACTATGCTCACATCTCTTTGCACTTTTTGGAACAGGGTCAGTGTGGCAACCGACCAGGAAATTAATTTTCTAAGTAGGTTTTGGTGAGGGTAGTCACTTCACAGAGCCTCAGAAACAGTTTGGCTTGCCTTGACCTCCCTCTTTCCCAGTGGTACTTCCATCCAGAGGACAGAAAATGTCCTCTAAACATCCAGCGTGCGGGCCCAATGGGACAGCCTTAAGGAAGTTCGGAAGAGTAGCAGCAGGAACGTGATATGGAGTTCAGACGGTTCACCTGCTTTGATTGGGCTCTTTCTTGGGTTATTTTCACTCAGTAATGGCTGATTAATTTCAGCTTAGTTGAAATGAATGGCAACCCAGTGCCACCCGCTGTGTTAGGCACCAGGAAGCCTGGACAGATAATGCACGGTTCTGCCCTGAGGGATTCAGTGTTTAGCAGGGGAGACAAGAGACATGAATGGCTGAGCTGCAGGGAGATTTATACTTGGAGAGGAGATAAACAGAATGCTGTAAAAGCACCAGGGAGGGAGTGATCAATTCCACCACAAATGCCCCCCTCCCCTTCCTCATCTCTCACCCCCCAGCAGAAGGGGCTAGGCTCTGGATTCTGGCAGAGGATGCTGGGGAAAGATTATAAGCTATCACAGCTAGCAGCCATTAGTCCCGCTGCAGTGACAGGAGAAGCCAGCAGAAGGCTGAACACAGAAGGTGAGTCCAGGATGGAGCAGCCAAGCTCAGGTGCCATCTGGACCAGCAAAGCAGATCCGGGAAGCTGGGATAAAACCTGAAGCAAAAGCCCTCTTGCTTAGTTAGCCCTCCACAGGCCGTGCCCAGGGAAAGGCTGAGAACCATCGACAGATGGCTGGGATCCAGCAACCCTGGAAATGCCCCCAACACCTGCACTATGGTCTCCCTCCAAGGCAGCAACAAGAATGCTGTGCTCTGAGAGCGTGCGAGACCTTGCACCAGGCACTATGATGGGTACAAGAATGGGAAAACTCAGTCCAGACCCTGAAAGATCTAACCGAATTTCTATAGACAGAAACATTAAAAGATGGTACGCAAAGTGAAAAACGCCAGTCAACGTGGGAGGAAACACTGGGTGAGTTGACAGGTAAAGGTCTCTAGCGGGAGATGACTCTTCACGGGGCCCTGAAGATGGTTAGAATTCAAGGAAGTAGAAAGAGAACAGGGAGGAGCATTCCAAGAAGACACTATGAGCCCAAGCACAGAAGCTGCCAGGACAGGCAAAAGGGAACGTGGAGTGTCTGAATCCCACAAGAGTAGCAGAGTACAAGTTAGACGGAGCAGGAGGAAACATCTGGTGCAGGTGAGGGGGCAGCTTTAATCCCATGAGTTTGGCCTGAGTCCTGAAGGCAATGGGCAGTCGTTAGCAGATTTTGAGTGGGTTAGGGACTGCATTAAAGCAAATTATCTCACATAACACTTCTCCCTGAAAAACATCCCTCCCTGACCAATAAAGGCCACTCAATTGGAAGATGTCAAAGCACAGCCTAGTCCCAGATTATAAACTTACCTCCCAACTACTGAGAGCCATATCAGCTTGAGAAGGTTTGGTCTCTGCACCAAATTTATTTCCCAGTCAAAAATTTAAGGCACTAACAACAGTAGAGAAAGAGGCAAGCTGAGGTTAAATGGGTTCCCAAAGCACCAAAAGCCCTGGAGGTACAGAGAACATATTAAGCGGCAGCAAAATCAAAGGGTAAGACTGGAGTCCAAACTCTGCCCATCAGTCCTCCTCCACCAGGTCAAGCGTCTACCACTTGGCTGGCTTCCACCCCCACTGGTGCTCAAATGTGAACCGGTCCTCACCGCTGTGCCTTGTAATTAAAGGTAAAAGTACACACAAGCACTGCCAAAGGAGAGGGATCAAACACGTGGGAAGCATCATTTAGAAGTGCCCAGTGGTGTGGCAAGGTGCATGCAGCAGTGGGATTCTGCCACCCCTTTGCTGAGTGACCTTCAATACCCGCCCTGGAGGTGAGAAAGAACAGATTCGCCCATTCCTATCGAAGCAGCCATGGGGATTGGGGCATCTGCCTGGAGCTCAGCGGAGGGTTGTCCACCCAAAACCCAAGCTTGACTCGGCTGGGATGAACTGCAGGAAAACATATCACAGGCACCATCCATATTCAGATAGTCAATGTTGCTTTGCCTCATAGTACGTGAAGGTGACGTGAGCTTTCAGCCGAACAGAGAGAACTTAAACTGGCTTACAAAACACATATTCAGTGTTAGCAATCTCTTAGAATGGAACTTGAATTTTATAGTGAATGCCTGTAGTAAATTTAATATTCAGCTTCCTGGCATTCAAATTAATACCCACTTTTTCTAGAATATGCTTAACTTCTAAAGTGAAATTCAGCTGCAACAGCGATGTGTAAACCACCGATCCACTTTGCAAACTCTAACTCATCTTTTAAGGCTTAGTCAAATGTGACCTCTGTTCCAAATCTTCCTACTAACCACTTATGGTAAATTTAATCACTCTCTCCTCTGTGTTACCAAAGCATCTGACACGTACATCTATTATAATATGTTTCCCTGGTCAGAGACCAAGTCTTGTTCATCTTGGTGACCCCTGTGCCTGGCACTGTGCTAACCAGAGAGTAAATTTTTAATAAATGTTTGCTGAATTGATGTCGAACCGGGTTTATTTGCTCTTAATCCTAGGTTCAACAACAAGAATCGCAAACATACTTTATTGTGGAATTTACCTTTGTTTGCCAAGACTTATGTGTGCTCTTAAGCATAAGCCTGTCTCCTAGGATCTAGACCTATAAATCCAACTGCCTAACAGCCTTCATACCTGGATGTTGCCAAACTCAACATGCCCCTACCAAACTGATTACCTTTTGCCCCAAACCTGTTCTTTCTCTGTAGTTCATCTATCTCTTACAAACATCCCCAACCTCCACTCATTTACCCAGCCACTCAGCTGAAATCCTGAAAACCACCCTTAAATCTTTTGTATCCCAACATCCAAGCAAGCACTAAGTTGAGTTGATTCCACCTCTCTATCCCTTCTCAAAGCCTACCTCTCCTCGCCATCCTTCCACCACCGCAGGAGGCCATGTCCTCAGCATCCCATGCCCAGAGCATCATGTCAGCCACTAGTTGTCTGCTTGCTTTATTTCAAATATACAGTTCTATAACCTGGTTTTTGTTTTTTCTTACATGTAATGAACAGCTTTTAATATCAACAAACCTAGTCTTCGATCACTACATAGTATTCCACCACACTAATGTATTTTAGTTGACTAATAAACCTCTCATGGTTGGGCACTCATGTGACTTCTAATCTTTTAAATAATCATTTTAAAAATAATAATAATTTTTATAATAATTTTTATAAGGCAATGTCATACTGGACTCTGATGTCAGTCTCACCATCCTTCACCCTGTTCCCTGAGTGACCTTTCTAAGAAAGGTGCAATGACTCCCTACTCCGTATTCTGTTAAGAACAAAACAAACAAACCAAAAAAACCACTCAACACCCTAGCCCAGAACAGGAGACCCTTACTCACGTGGCCCTTTACCACCTCTCTTTCCTCCTCTGCCACCTCCCCACGTGTGCTCTCACCCCACGCCCTGCAAAGCTCTTGGGGCTTCCTGAACATACCTCACTCTCTCACGTCTAAGCCTTCACACATGTTATTTCCTCTGCCCGGAAAACCCTCCCCAACCCACCCCTGCCAAGAGTCCTCAGTAAACTCCCCCTGATGCACTGACTTGGCTTCAATATTAGGTTCACTGTGAGCCCTCCTGGCCCTGCCTGGTAGAATCAGCACCTCCTTCCTCTGTGACCCAGAGCATTTATCACCCTCCTGGACATGCCTCCATGAAAGCCAAAGTCCAGGACACAAGACACACTGCAACATACTCGTTAGATAAATGAATTTATCTTTCCTCCAACTAGACCAGTGGTCCTTGATGCATTTAAAATGTGTCCAAGGTCAAAGAACTGATACTGTTGAGAAGGACAAAGAGAAGCTTGGACAGGTAAGCTTGGAACCACGTGCTAAACCACACACACGTATAGACTTCTCCCAGGGACACTGGGCAGATTGTGAAAGTTTCTGAGTAAGGAGTGCCATGATCAAAGTGGTGATTCCGAAAAATAAATGACCCATTCTGACTGCTATCATTTTTTAAGAGGATGGCTGGGGTACGGGTCTGCTTCCTCACCACTCCCTCTCCCTCCCTTGCTTCCAGAGGCTGATGGTCCAGACCCCAAGTACCCACCCCAAAACTTCAGGGTAAACTCAGCATGCATGAGTGCACATGCAAGCAGCTGGAGGACTAAAGAGAAAGCATCTTTACAGCTGCTCGAGAGGAGAGGATGACTTGGAGTACTTTTAAGCATTTACAGTTGTCTTAGGTCCAGCTGAGGCAAGACAGGCTCTCCAGACAGCCACGTCACGAAGCTGTTAGTGTTGAGGAAATCTTCTCTGAGAGATAACTTTTTACAACCTTGCGTCTATGAGGCCGTTCTCCTCTGAGCTATCGAATGCTGGTGCTCTGTGATCTGGGATCGAGGCACGGAGGCTGAGACCAGGAAGCCAGCACTTTATTATTCCAAGCCGACTTTCCGGAGCTAAGCTGCATGCTAAGATTCTGCTCTGACATCAACTCACTCCTCTCCAAAGGTTCAGAGCGGCGTCAGGAAATCTTCCATGCATCTATCTGCTGTCACTATCCCCTCAGGGATGATTAAAGTTTGGAGGTTCAGGCCAACGACCACTTTGGATAATTGCATTCTATCTCTCTGCTACTCTTCTTCTGTGTCTGTCCTTCTTGTCTGGCCTGGCCTGACTGTTTTAATCAGTCAAGTGCCTCTCCGGTTACCATGCCCCAACAAGGGAAAGGTACCCTATGAAAGCGGGCTGCCAACAACCCAACCCAGTCCCACTCAGGAAGCCCGTGTCCAGGCCTGCCATGCACTCCGTGGCCTGTCCTCCTGCTCTCTTCCCTTCTGGCTGGTCTTTCTGTTTGGGGCCTTTTCTCACCCTTTGGACTTTAGCACACCTTCTTTCTCCAACTTGGACCTTTTCCCTCTTTATTCAACCTCTTCTCAGACTCTCCTCTGATTTTGCTGCCTTTGCCTGCTCTGGGTCCAAGATGGCCTTGGGGACCTTATCCATGGCCACGTGCCCTTGGGCAGTTCCCCACCTGAGTCACGCTGGTCTGAAAGACTGACCTGGCCTCTTCTGCTCCCAGTGCCCTGGAGACTCTGGGTTTACTGGACAGACAGGAAGAGCCTCAAAGCTCCCATTTGTCAGTGTCCTCCTTGGCCACCCGTCTGCCTAGGTCTGTCTGCATTGGGCAGCATCTTTCTGTACCACTTCACAGGAAGAGCGCCGGGCTTGAAGCCAGAAATCTGATGTCCAAAACCATAGTTCTGCCATTAAGTGGCTGGGCAACCTTGAGTAAGTGAGAGTCCCCCCCTAGGGACTCAGTTTCTTCATCAGTTTAATGAGAGGCTTGAACCAGACAACCTTCAAGTCACCTATTACCAGAGCCACACCTCTCCAAACCAATCACTCGATGCCCGAGACAGGGCCTGAGTGCCCAGCCAGGCTGAGGGCCATTCGTACATGGGCAGCTTCAACATGGGATTACCCCTTGTTTGCAGGCACCGGCTGCCCTGACATCGGGGCAATGATAAGAGTAATAGTAATGGTATCTACTAACTGGACACCTGGACTCAGTCACTGGCCAACCATTTGCAAGCGTTTTTCATTTAATCCTCCTATCAGCCTATGAGATGGGTACTAGCGTTATCCTGATTACACAGACGAGGAAATGGAGGCTTAGAAGTAGTTAATAATGTTCCCAAGCCACCAGCTGCTAAGAGGTAGAGCCAGGATTTGCACAAAGTGGCTTCTTGCCCAAGTGGAAAGAGACCCCTGGGGACCCAGCCAGCCCCACCCTATGGGGCTCCAGAGTGGGAATGCCAGAGCCGAGGCCTGCTGTTATCCCCAGAGAACTACTGAAAGCTCAGGCATTTCCCACAGGCGACAAGCCACCCCATCTTCCCTAGTCTATTGTCTGCCCGACATTGAAGGAAACTCAGCCCCCCTGTGCTCCTCTGGCTTCTCCTCTCCACAGGGAACATTTTCCACAGCTTCTCAGCACAGGACCACGGCATTGTTGGACTGAAGGAAACACATCCCTCTGCGTATCTACACTCCTTTTGTAGATATGTAAAGAGAGGTTTCCAGAAGGTCACAATGTCCATCTAAGCCGAGGGAGGCCAACATGACACCATGCTAAAAGCTTATGTTTCCAACTTGGACAATCTGGGTCTGAAGCCTGGCCTGGCATCTCCGTAGCTCGGAGACCTCTGTCTTTTCGCTTTGATGCGCTCTCTCTTTTTCTCCCCCCATGAGTGCCCGCAATCACTCTCACTCTCTCGTCTCCCTAACGTTCTCATAACTTGGGGATAATAACAGTATTTACTTTATATATATGTATATTTTAAAGCCTTTATTGAATTTGTTACAATATGACTTCTGTTTTATGTTTTGGTTTTTTGGCCCCGAAGCATGTGGGATCTTAGCTCCCTGACTAGGGACTGAACCTGCACCCCCTGCATTGGAAGGTGAAGTCTTATTAACCACTGGACCACCAGGGAAGTCTCTAACTTTATATATTTTTGTAAGGAAAGTGTTCATGTAAAACCATGAGCATGGCACACAGTAAGTGCTCAATAAACTTCTTTCTATCTAACACCCGTGCTGGACCTAGAACCTGGTCCTGATGTCTCGTCTAGCAGCTGCTGTCATAACTGCAGTCTCTGAGGTGTTGGGGAACCTGCTTCTCTCCCAGCTCTCAGCCCCAAATGAAAGTCCCACTTAAATACCACCTCTGCCAGTGCGAGGTCCAAGCCTGAAGTGCCTGCGTGCTTCCTGGGCCTGGCGCAGAGCACCCGCCCAACAGCAACGAGCTCCCCAGACATGCGCTTTCGAGACAGATCATCTGTACACCACCAAGAGGGAGCAATGAATCCGGGTGTGCGTCTGCACAGATGGAGGTGGCGTTTCATGGGGTTACAATGCCGGAGGGTTCCCTGGGGCTCTGGAGCCAGGCAGACCCGGATGCGAAGCCCTGTTCCAGCAGCTCTATGTGCCTAATGGGGCTTGGGTGATAATGGGAGGAAACTGGCTCTGCACATACTACCCAGGGCTGGCAACCATCACTTTCAATTTATTCTCCATTAAATGAGATAGAAACAATCAATGGATCGGTGAGAAGGCACACAAGGCAGGTGGCTGGATAGAGGGAGAAAAGGAAGGGATACAGAGAGGACAATTCTTTTGTTGTTTTGGAAGTTCAACGGACTTTGCCTAATGCTGGTTTGAGGAAGGGGTAGATTCCTTTTCCCAGGATGAAAAACTCGGCTATTAGAAATGGGCTACCTGGGAACTGGGAGGAATTGCTGAGCAGAGGGGAAGCCAAAGAGAGGTTCATGGAACTGGGGGTCACACTGTTGAACCCCTACCCTGTGCACTCTATATACATTATGTTATTTCATTCTTAAATTTGCTTTTTTTAATCCCATTGTGAGCCCCATTTACAGATGAGAAAGCTAAGGCTTAGAGAAGGTAAACTGTACATCCACGGTCACACAGCCAGGCACGGGGTGCGCTGTGAAGCCCTTCCCTCCACATCATCACTCCTCGCTGGGCACCACCGAGGAACCAGGAACAGCGGGGAACTTTCTAAACTGAACCGCACTCTTTCCCATCTCTGGCAGCTGAGAGATATTCACATACATTTCTTGTACCTCCATCCTCTCTGGTTCATTTCTTTCCTCCGTTTGGTCATCATAAGACAGCCCGGCCATTGCTCAGGGTGAGACTCGGGCTGCGGAGGGACAGGGCTATCTGTCTGCTCCTGTTCCCGGGGACCCTCCTCATGGGGCTGCCAGCACCAAGCTGGGCCCCCATTTGTCACTAAGGTCAGTGTCTCACTCTGCATTGCTGGTTCTGACCCCAACGTGCGGGGACCGGGACTTGCTTGCTCCAAACCTGCCCTCGAGCCATCTGGCAGCCCGAGGATCCCAGGATGCTCGCCCCTCATTACCCGGACATGCTCACCAGCAGACTGTGTGCTGAGCGCTGACGTCTGTCATTCTGACCTTGGGCTGGTAATGGGGGGTCCGGCTGGGGGCAAGGCATGCGCAGCAGTAGCAATCTCTCTGCTTGGTTGAGCTCACCAAGGAAGAAAAAAATAGTTGTTTCTTTCACTGGTGGTGGTGGTGTTTGTCACAAATATCTCTACTTCAGGGGCAGTGAGACCCATTTGCTATACAACTGTGCGTCAGAATATTAGGAAGAACGTATCGCTGTGGTTTCCCAGGCTCTTTGCAAAAATTGCTCTTGCCTGTGATGCTCAGAAAACACACCTAGAAGGTCTGGTGAGGGCAGGGCAGGGAGAAGAGATGGAACAGGATGCCTGACCCAGGCACCTCATTGGTCCAAGGGGCTCTCGTCAGTCAGCCTTTCTCATACGCAGCTCTCATGCTATCAGCCCCTAGCTCAGAAGCCTGCTATGGCTCCCCATGCCCTCTGCACTGAGTCGTAACTCCATCCCTGAGCTTCGATGGGTCTACAATATATAGCCCCACCCATCTCTCTCTTGACTTGCTGCTGCTAAACGCAATATGCCTATTAAGACCTCCAAACCCTCATTCTCCTATTGAGATTGTCATTTCTATTCCCTCCTTCTCCAAATAGCAAGATTTCTTCCAAAGTCTGCCCGATTTTTGCCTCTATCTTTCACTGGCTCTGATTATGTCACAGGACAGCATCTTTCTTCAAGCTTGGTACCGTATTAACTCTTCCAGTTATTTCTAACATTTGCATAATGCTCTTTGTTGAACATCTTCTAGACACACACAGATGCATGTGTGTGTGTATATATAAAACCCCAAACCAAGAAAAATAAAATTTAAAAAAATAGGTTAGGCAAACATAAATCATGAAGAAGTACAGTAAAAAGCTAATTCTTATTATTTCTCTTAAATGCCTGGATAATCTTACTGCAAATCATATCATTATTTTAAAAAAATATGACACACTCAATGCAAACCCAAAAGGGCACTTTAGAGAGAAGCCAGGCTATAGGTTTATATTCTTCCCATTTTCAAATAAAATGCAAAAGAAAAAAACTAGTGATCATTTTAATGAGCCTTTAAATAAATTCTTGGCTAGAGCACACTGCAGCAATTTATACAGGGGACCACATGCATATATTTGCCGAGAAAGGGACTTTGTGACTAAAGAGTGAATTTCCAAGAATTACTCTAGATTCCTTTCCTTTAAGTGATTAGTTTGAATTGAACCACACTTCATATCCACTCCATCACTGGGTCACACTTGCAAAGGCAAATGGAAACTTGTAAACCAGTGTCTGCCCCTTCTTTGATCCACCTCTCTTCTGACTTCTTAACTTTCCTTTATTCTGATTTCTCAGGCCCTGATGAAGTCAGATACTTTCACTTTCGGGGGGTTTACTTTCTGGTTCTTTTTCTGAACATACCAAGAAGAAAAAGGTTTGAACTTGGTATCAGTAAATGAAGATGGTTTAGTCCAAGTTCTGTTCTTTTCCTTTTTTTCACTCCTTCCTCTCACACATTTTCCCCTAAACTCAACTTCCAAAAGACTGCTCCAGCCTCTCAGTAACTGTTAATTTATGAGGCAAGAAAAACGAGGTGGTTGTGAATTAACAAGAGTGGGACCATTTCTCTCCATCAGCAGAATAATCAATCTCTCTCAGGCAGTCAGCAGGTTTGGTTTTAAAAGACAGGGAAGACGATTGGAAAAACGCAGGAGGCAGCATGCCTCCTAGACAGGGCAGGACGTGACACTCTTAAAAACCCAGGGTTCTGGGGTCTACATCCTCCTCAAGGAAGCCAAGAAGCAGGCAGCCCAGCAGGGGGTGCCCAGCAGCCCTGTGGATGGCCTGCAGGGTCCCTGGATTCCAGGGTGTGGTCCTGAGGGCAGCTCCAAATGAGGGGTCCCTTTCTGTAGCTGGTTTCCTGCAAAAAAATATGACGTTTCTCATTTTATCCTAATTATGGTCCCAGAAAGAGGGGATAGGTAAATGGTCTTTTATCCCCACTTTACAGCTCGAGAAACAGAGGCTCAGACAAGTTAAATGACTTTTCCAAAGCCCAACAGCTAATGAAGAGAAAGGTCTAAACCAGAAATCCTGATTCCTTCCCTGACACTCTGCCCCAGGGGACCTAGTCTCACTTCTTTGATAGCCGTTTGCCTTGGGCACGCTACTCAGCCATTCTGTGCTTCCAATATGCTCAAGGCAGTTTGGATTCCAGACCCTTGATTTCTCATCCAGGTTCATCTGAAGTGGGATTCCAGCTGCAATATTGCTCAGGCTTTGAGACCAGAGAGATGAGAAGCTATGGATGTTTGTATGAAGCCTACAGCTTACAACACACACTCACTGAGATGGGCAGGGAGTACATATTCCTGGCTGTTCCCTACCTGCATCCACCCCGGGCCCCAGTTCGGGCTCTCCACCAGATCTATGTGCTCCAGCTCTCAACAGCCCATGGGCTGAACAGAGGACACTGGCCTAGGAGTCAGCAGACCCAGTTCCAGCACTGGCTCTGCTGCAAATGACTTCATGACCTCAGGCAAGCCCACAAGTGGTCTCTTCTGTTAAATGAGGGCCTGCCTAGACACTCTCTGAGGGCCCTTTTATCCCCAACACGTGGTGAGTCTAAGAATGAAATATGAGTGAAAGTGAGTTACGTGAGCACGTTAGACCAAGGTAAGTGACCATCGGCAACCAAATTTGAGCGGGTCAAACTGACCTCTTAGTGCCAAACTTTCAGCATTTGTAAATGGACTAATGATAGTACCAACATCATAGAGTTGCTGGTGAAGTATTAAATGAGTTAATTCACATAAAGCATTTAGAATAATTTTTGGCACATAGTAAAAATTCTCAAAAACTGCTAGCTGCTGCCCTTCCCCCTCCCCCTCATCCTTCTCCTCCCCCTCCTCACCATTATGATTGTCATTCTTATTATTTTCATAAACACGTGTTACCTTTGGAAACAGAAATGAATATTAGCGCTAAGAGGGATTTCTCTTACTTGCTCTTTAAATATAGCTTACTGTGCACGTTTTCTGAAGGAAGAAAGCAGGGTCCACAGAGATGAGGTGCCTGGATGAGGCTGCAGGAAGTAGGTGGCCATGAAGGAAGAAGTGTGATGCAGCAGAGCTGGTCCCTTGCCTGCTGTCGTGATACTTGGTGTCCTCACCCCTGGGTTGCCAGAACAGATGCAGATAGCATCTCTAGCTCCCTTTCCTGCTGGAGGAGGGCTGTGCACGCCCGGGTCAGCACAGTGATGGTCTTGGGAAGTTGCATCAGTTCGTGCTGATGGAACCCCTCAACTGTGCCATGGAGGATGCCGCAGTTCTGAGTTCCACCAGCAGAGGCAGCAGCTTTCAGGGAACCAGCCACCTTCTGAACAAGGAGCTGGGACTTCAGAAGAGCAGGCCTGAATGGGAGGGCTTATCTGGCCAATGTGTGGCCATAAAACCAGAAGCTTTGGGGACCACCCCTTCCAAGGACTAGCCAACTGGCTATCCATTGAGCCCAAAGTCCACAGTTGCGCACATATCACCATGTAGCCCTCTGAGAGGCACAGTCCAAATGGTGGTCATCAAGACCATCTAAGCTGGAAGGAGCCTCAAAAAGTATAGGACCTACCCTTGCCACTGTACAAATAGGGAAATGGAGGCTCTGCAAGGGAGACGTCTTACTCAAGAACACCCCGTTACCCAGGGGCAGAAAACCAGGACCAGAAAGAAGACGTCTGCCGCCTTCTCCTACTCTAATGGTCTTACTCTGAACTGACACAAAAGGTCCCTCTGAATTGCAGAACCTTCTATGTGATTCCTCTGAGTCAAAGGGAGGTCTTTGCGAGCCATGCTCAGCTTAATTTCTCTCTCACTCAGATCATAAAAGCAACACTGCAGGCCCCCAGCAAGAGCAGCTTCTAAGCGTTATCCTTATTCTGTTGCCCCGGAGACCACGTTGCAAATACCAACTTTTCACCTGGAGACTTACTTACTCCTCAGGTCATGGCACATGACACCAATTGGATACAAGGATTAAAGCAGATTTGGGACAGCCTGCCAGGCCCCACACCCTGAACTCCACATCCTAGCCTGTCTAAAACACTTCGAAATACGTAAGTTTCATGTGAAAATATGCAGAGGAAAAAATCTATTAAGAAAATCAGGAACTGATGACAACGATGGCGTGGCTGTAATGAGCCCTTGTTCTCGCATGACGACAGTCATCTGGAGCTTAGATTACAGAGCGGCTGCTGCAGTCCCCACCTGGCCAACACTTCTCATGGACATTACCTGCCTGGCCCTTGTCTGCATTTGCGATTGAGTCCCTAGGTCTATGCATGCAGTTGTTTTCTGTCTGCATCTCGTCTGCCCAAGTAGACTGCACATTTCTGAAAACCAGAAACTCCCATCCAAAATACTTTGCTCAGAGCTAGACACTTAACAGATAGCTTAATAGCCTAAAATTATCTTTCCACATTCTTTTTTTGCTTTGCTTTAGTGTAAGAGATTTTAATATCTGTGAACTGAAAGTGTACTACCTTAGAGCTGACTTTCCCTGACCCTCCAACAATCTCAGGAGACATGGTCAAGGAAAGCAGGGGTCCAAGATTTTAAGAGTCTGTGTTTTGTTTTGTTTAGAGGTTTGCCATTGTGTCAAAGATTGCTCAGGGTTATGCTGCTGTATTGAGAGACTGACACGGGAATAACCAACATCTGACCACACACACAATGCCTCTTAACAGCTTGACAAAGGCAGCCTGCCTGCTCATCGGAGAAATCTGACTGGTAATTCCCACTGTATTTCTGCAGGGTAGCCTGGAAGTAATTATCCTTCTCACTGGTAAATCAGTTAGGAAAGGAGGATCTAACACTCCTCTCCTCCTCCAAAAAACTGCTAATCCTCTAACAGTAATGGGCGGGAAAACCCCAGGCAACAGAGTTACTACTAATAGAGGGAGGAATGCACTCACCTGGTCTTTTCACCTGTGGCAGGGGCAGCCGAGCTGAGGCAGGTCAGAGTAGAGAGCATGCCCTGTGTGGTCAGACAGAGGTGGATGGACCATCTCAGACAGAGGTGGTCAGACAGAGGTGGTCTAGCTACTTTAGAGAAAGCAAATGGCTCATCTGCCTGAGCCTCAATTTCTTCACCTGCCAAATGGGAACAAAACTACCAGGCTCAGGGGATTAAGAGTGAAACTTAGAGTATCGAAGTGAACTTAGCCTAGTGCCCAGAACTTATTAGGAGCTCAATTTTAAAAAGTCTTTATCCTCTTCTGACGTCAGCCCTTATGGTCCTCCCGCCCTCACAGGCGGAGGCACACACAGGCACACACACCTCTACCCTGCAGTAATTTGATCACATTCCCTGGCAGTCAGGACTTTGTCTGCTCTCTGTCATTTCCAAAACAGTTTCCAAATCTGCAGGTGTCAGCCACTTTTGAGCCAGAGCAATTAGGCCATAACAGGCCTGCATTTCTCCATCCACTCAAAGATTTGCTCTTAAACAGACACCTGTGGTAGCTAAGCCCCTCCCTTGTTGAGGCACAAAGACTTCAGCCTGTTTGTACAAAGCACAGTGCTGGTAAATGCAGGCTTGACCTCGGCGCATGCCATTCTGCATGGGACAGAGTCAGCTGACAGTCATGAGTTCTAGGAACCCAGGGACGTGTATCTCCTGCAAAGGGAAGGGGAGGCTGTGAGCAGAAGCCCTCCTGCAGAGGCGAGCCTCACATCCACATGGGGAACTAATGCAGTGCTTCGTGTTCAAAGTGCCAGACTCAGACATCACCCAGGCAATGGGCTAACTGGCCAGTGGCCAGAGAAAAGCAAACAGCAAGGGATGCAGAATCACATCAAATACAAGTGGGGCAGGTCAACGCCATTAAAATAACACTGATGCCCCGTACCATAGGATGGTCTAGAACACTTCAACTCAAGTAGCACCCAGCATTTCATATCAATACTCTCATTTGGAAAAAAAACTAGTAGATACCACTAATCTAAATCTCAACTTCCTTGAGGGAGTCCAGCATTGCCAGATGTATCCTAATTTGTCCCCCAAATAAACCTCTTGGAAAGACTGTTGCAGACTCACCATTTATAAGTAAAACAAGCTTGGTGTGATTTACATAGAGGCTATTTCCTTATCTTGCCTGTCTTCTAAAGTGCCTGGGAGGACTGGCAATTATATAGATAAAGCTCCTAAAAGGAATCTGAGCATAGTTAATGCTAAGATTATTACTAGTAGGAGACTATACACATGTTAACCACTTCTACTTTCAACCTAATAGCTTATTAGCTATCTACATTTGGAGATTTTATGTTGTCAAAAAAGTGTTAAGACATCAACAATTAGCTTTGGGAACAACTATATAAATACAAGCACACTCTACTGTTTTGCAAGGGGTGACAGAACTCCGATGTACTCATAGCTTCCAAGGAAAGCAGTAGCCATCTGTTACATAAGTAACTCATTAGGTGAAAAGCAAGTGTTTCGACAAGATTAACTAAAAAACCTGCTGGAGACTACTTCCATTAGCTAGTTGATGAACATGGGCAGCTACCGATAATTTGAATGCTGAGAGAATCAAAAGAATCCTGCTTAATTCAAGCTCAGATGAGAATCCAGGTGACCAAAGGTTTAAACTCCAAGACATGTAAGCAGGACACTTAAAAAAAAAAAAAAGTTGCATTACAAGGTCATAATGACCCAGAGCACCAGACCAATAAAGAAACAAATAAGAGTATTTTCATTTACGTCTAACTGTCGATTTGCCTGAGTGGCGTGTAGTCTAGTAAACTTGAATATTCTAGTTAAGAGAAAGTCACCGTGTAGAATATTTGGGCATCAGCGTCTCAAGGCTCAGAATACAATCAAAAACACCTAACAACAAAATGAAACAGAATCTAATTTCATCTCTCCTTGGATGATTCAGGAAGTCCTTCAGGAGCACACAGTCTCCTTATGAAATTAATTTCTATTGGTATTTCCTAAATAAATAAATAAATAAATCCATGGCATTAGTCTATCTTTTGTCTTTCCCCTAACTGAGTGAAGAAAATGTCTGCACTTTTAACTTTCTGGGTGGCAGTGCCTCTTAAGGTGGGATTTAACTGTGTTCTGGTGGTGTTTCTCTGAAAAGACATGCAAAACAGCCTAACTTTTGTCAACTGGGCAATAATTCCCGTGAGGAAGTGCTCCAGAGAGCCCATGGTCTGAACGTCACCTCTGGGAAGGAGAAATGGAGGTGCACTTCTGCACCAGCGGGCTCCAAATCCCAGCTTTATGTTCCTTTTAACCCTGAGTATCTGCCTTACCCTGCCCTTTGTCTCCCATGCTACTGAGCACCTCTAGGTCACACTAAGAAGAGATAAAACAGTCAGGAGTGGAGAAAAATGGAAAAAAGACTGAAAGAGATGTTGTTATGAGTAGGAGTCCAACGGGAAACATACATGACAGATGACTACCAGAATGGATGCAAACAGGTGTGACCCTTCATATGCCCCTTGGGGAAATCCTCATGAAGACAGCTGATCTAGAAGACGTGATTAATTCTGCTGTGGTCCAGACATAGGTCAGAGATCAGTGCTAAAGGACATCTGCCATGTGTCAAATATCCCCTTCTTGCTTCTCCCAGAGTGCAGACACCCCCTATGATTCCACCTGACCCCAAGTCACTGTGTTGGGTGGGAAGAGCTTTAAGCTGGGAGTTAAAAACCAACTGCCCATCCTGCCACTGACCAGCTGAGTGACATGGGTGGGACATCTGTCCTCTGTGGGCTTCAGCTTCCTTCCTAATGAAGGGAGAAGGCAGAGGAAGAGTGGAGATAGATCATGGCTGACTTGATTCAGTCAAGTTTTATCATGTGTCCATCATGGACATGGCTTCAATTCAAGGCCATGAAGCAACTGCCTCAACCTCCCCGGTCAGGACTAGACCATCAGTTTTGAAGCATGGGGCTGTGACTATATGGGAGGAAAAGGAGCAGAGCGTGGGCTGAAGTCAAGAAACCTACACTGAGCGTCAGCAGTCCTGAGCTCTAACTGGCTCCATTTTGTACCTGGCTTTGGAGCCTTTTCTGGCTTCAGTTTCCTCATCTGGGAATTGAGACTATTGGTATACATGCAAGATTCTCAACCAAGACTCCGTGGACATCTTGGGTCCAGAGGGGGGATTCAAGGTGTTCCTAAAGACCTAAAAATTGTTTGCAAAATTTTACGTTTGGGGGCATGTGTCCAGAGGACAGGTCCAGAGCTTTAATCACATTGGCAGAAGACTGCAGTTCAAAAACTACGAATAACTGCTCGTATAGATGAAATCGATGATCCCTTCCAGCTCTAACATTCAGTAATTCAAATAACAATATTGAAAAATGGGAAAATGACAACCCTTTGGGACAAAGAAAAGAGAAACTACTCAGCTAAAACTACTCAGAACAGGCACCTAAACGGCCATCCTGATTATCAGAGTTTTGGTACCTGGCTGGTGGGCACAGTCCCATGTGTGGGGACCCCTGCAGCTGCTGGATCTTTGAGCATCAGTCGCCAATATACTGAACCAGGAGTCACCAATTCTGCTTCCTCCCTTGCGGGGAACAGTTAGGTGGGAGTGGGGAGAAGGGGTGGCTGTGAGTTACAATGCTAAGGGTTTAAGTCCAAGTTGCTCTGCTTTGAGTAGCACCAACAGCTGTTCTAAGCCACAGCTTGGGCCCCACCAGGTTGGAATCAGAGATCAGCGACAGCTGCACAATGGGTTGAAGATCACCCCTGCACCTACCTTGCTAAAGAAAGGGTTTGCAAAACCACTGGGGAATGCAAGATGACACGGGGAGATCTGGGGAATGCCATTTTCAGCCCTTTAGAAACCCTGAAATGGACTTTGATATTCGCGGTGTGTTTACTGAGGCCAGGCCTGCCTAAGTTTCTAAACAGGAGTGCCTTCCTAGCTGGGGAAAGATCATCTCCCTCCCTAAAGCCAATATATTAAACAGCATTTATTTTCTAAAACCATCCATCGTCCCAGGCCCCCTCCTCCCAGGAGGTCTCCGTGACCAAAGTCTGACCTTATATGATTTCACCCATGTCCTGGCTGTTAAGTGAAGAGGAAAGACAGAAGAGGCCAGCAGAGCCAGTGTGCTCCCCTGGGCCTCAGAAGGAGCTCTGGAGCAAGTGGAAGAATCCAGGGGCTGCCTATCCTTCCCTTGGAGGAAACCGACTCCCTCTTTACAAGGAGCTCTCTGAAAACAGAGCAGCCAAAAGGAGGCTATAGGAGGACTCGGCTCTGGAGTCAAGCAGACCCATTTTCAAACCCCAGATCTGTTACTCACCATGTTACCTGTTACTGTCTGGCATTAGGCTACAAAGTTACTTAATCTCTCTGAGCTTCAGTTTCTTCATCTGTAAAATGGGGACAGTAGTCATTTCCACCCCAGAGATTCATTGTGAGGATAAATGAGATAAGGTATGTAAAGCACACACCGCCATCCTTAGCAGAGAGGAACCCCTTACGTAGTTATATAGTTTTATTATTGTTATCGTTGTTGTTATTATTATTATTATTGCTACTACTATCTCAAGGCAGTTGTTAGAATTACAATGTCTGTGGTGTTCTTGGCATACAAAATAGGCATTCTGTAAGTGACTCCACGGCTACTGGTTTTTTCCTTAACTCCTAGGCCTTGGCAGCCCTGCCACTCCGCAGGGAATGCTCAGGACCCATTGACCATCCCCTCTCACCTTCTTTTTGTTGGTGGGATTGACGTAGAGGTAACTGAGGACAGTCTTCAAGCCCACTTTGTCATTGAGCTTTTCATAGGTGGTGCCATAATCTGTTGATCTGCAGGTAGGAGAGAAAGAAAGAAAGGGAGAGATTGTTTTACCAAATGGGGGATTGTGTTTCAAGGGGAGCCCAGCTCTACCCTGACCTGCATCTTTGTTCCCAAATCACACAAGTGCTTAAAGGTGTTTGTTCTTCAGAGATAAAAGGCCCCATTAATTTTAGAAGAGCAATTAGACTGATGCATCTGCCTACTACCTAAGCTCGCTCCCCTTTGCTCCCGGCCTTTCTCAGAGACCTACTTTCCTTCCCTCTGTGTGGCTGTGAGTGTCAGGAGCTTCCGGGGAGCCGGGCCACCTGCCACAATCAGCCCTCTGTCCCCGCGGGGCATTGCAGGGACCTTCTCCTGAGGTCGCTGGGTACAACCAACTTCACGCCCCTCCACTGAGCCTGAAGCCAAGGGACCCTCAGAAGGGCAGGAAGCACTGTATCCAGGAGCTGTGGGGTCCAAGGGCCAAATCTGGCCGCACCCGGCAGAGTCTGAGGCTTTACATGGGAGCGATGGTGTGTCAGGGGGAAGAGCCAGCGACACTGAACTGCTGCCTATAGCTCATCATCCCAACGATCCTGCTGGCCGCCCGCCCCTCCTTTGGGCCTAATTTCCAGGGCTCTGACCTTATACCAAGAACACGAGTCAGGGCTCAGAGAACAAAGGCGGGCCAATCAAGCCACAGGCTCCTTCCTCTGCATCCCGCCTTTCCACAGAGGAGAAGGGAGAGCGAGTACCCGACAATGGATTCAAGTAGCCGAAACCCCTGCTGCTCCCGCCTTGCTTCCCCACTCCAGTCCCAGACACCTCCCTCCCTTTTCAGACCACCAGTATCTTCAGGTTCTCACCCCCTTTCTGCCATCGCCTTCCTTGGCTAGACTCAGGAAACCTCTCCCACTGGAGCTTTAGAAGACCACAGAGGCCCATTCATTCTCTCTATGGTGAAGTGACCTCATGGGTGCCTGCACTCTGACGCCAGCCCTGTGTCCCCCTAGTAACTACCTGCCCCTATCTTTGCTTGATCCTTTACCCACCTTCTAACTCTAATCTGCTTCTGCCTTGGCCCACAGCTTAGCTTTATAAGTCTAGCAGCCAAGCTCTGTGATGACCTTTAAGAACTGTCTCCACCCCCATCCAACCTGGCAAATTCCATGTCCCAGGCCTGGCTTAAATACCCACCCTTACCTCTGGTTAAGGCTTCACTGGCCCTCTCCCTGGTTGCCACTCATTTCTCCTCTGCACCAGAACAAAGTTCCCCATCTGTTGTACACCCAAGGCACACACTGTACATGCCCCTTTCATTTCCCCATATTGTCATATGATTAGTTTCCTTATGTTCTGTTCTCCAACCACAATGTAAGCTCCTCAAGGACACGGAACTTCAGAGAACGCTATGGGGAGAGGAAAGAACATGAACTTGGGGCACAGTAAAATCTCTGGTTAATTCCTAGATGGGCAGCTCCCTGGTCACATGACCAAGTGCAGGTTACTTCACCTGCTGGAGCCTCAAATTTCTTATTTGGAAAAATGGGGATAATTTAATCTCACAAGGCATTTCTGAGCATGCAAAAATACAACACACGGGAAACCTCCTAACAGGATGTAGGCGTTCTGAGATGTCAAAAAATAAATGAAAATACAAAGGACAATGACTTCCCCTTTCCCCAAACTGTACAGAACCAGGTCTTACACATCATGTGTGCTTGGCCTGTTTATTGAAAAAAAAAAAAAAAAAATCAGTCTTTCTAATCCCTCCCTAGGCTACAGGCCCCACACGGTTATGCTAACTTTAATACTCAGCACCTCCCCCCTCCGCAAACTGACTTATCTTCTGTCTCCTCTCTACCTTAGGCACTAGGACTCAACGCCAATTGGAGAAATCCTTGCCTTTATCTCTCGAACCCAGCTCAGTCCCCAAGTCGTAATGATTCTATCTCCTACATAACTTAGACCCCCGATCTTCCCATTCTCATTCCAATGCTGTGGCTCACACATCATCATTTTTGCAACGATTCCCCAATTGGATGCTCTTCTTCAACCTTCTCCCCCCTCCCACCAATCTCCATGTTGTCATTAGGTTGTATATCAACCACACAGATCTGTCCACCTCACTCCGTGGTAGTAATTACCCACTGCCTACACACAGTAAAGTTCTTTCTTCCAAGCTTAGTCTTGTAAAATCTGGTTACAACTTCCCTTACTAGACCTATTTCCAGCCACTTGCTCCTCTGCTCCTTGCTGTCCAGCCTCATTCAACTTCCCTGAATGTCCTACATTTTTGTGGCCTCCATTTCTGGCACATCATTCCCTTCTGCCTGAACTATCTCCAGCCTCTGTTTCCTCTACTTGGTAAACTTCTCTGCAATCTTCACAATCAACTCCAATATCACTCTCCTTCCAACTTTCTCACTGGGAAATTAATCACCATTTCCTTTGTGTTCTCATACCACCTTGTACATATTTCTATTTTAGCATTTATCCTATTGTTGTGATCATGCTATTTTTATCCTGAGACTTCGTCCTTGACTATACCTTCCTAAGGGCAAAAGCCATTTCTTATAACAACCCAATGCCTTGCACCGTGCCTGGTACAAAGCAAGTACTGAATGTATTAATGTTTGTATTGTTTTGCTTTGTCTTTATTTGCAAGAATGAATGAATGATTGAACCTGTCCAAACCCACTCACAAGTTCTTGACCAACTGCTAACGTTTAGTGGCAGCTCAACAGAGAGCCACACCTAGAAAACACACCTGATATTTCAGATACTTCAGATACAACTTGCAGAATGGGAAGGTCTTTTAGTGCCATCTGGTACCAGGGAAAGATCGAGAATTAAGTTAAATGACACTAGAATTAAGGTGAAATGACCAATCAATCTGACCTCCTATCCTACCCAGGGCAGGGGAGAAGACACACTATAATCTCTACAGACTGTCAGCAGTATATTTTTCTTAATACAAATAAAATATTTTATAGAACAAATTGCTTCTTGATTCTACACTCTTGAAGGCATAAAGATGACACCAGGTGGGAAAAGAAAATTGAACTTGGAATCTGGAAATCTAGAGTCTAGAGTGATTCTGAAATGTATTCAAAGCGTTACCCTGGAAAGGTCAATTCTCTAAGCCTGCTAAAGAAAGAATTATTCTGGCGCTTGTTAAAATGGAAAGGCAGACTTCATTCAGGACTACTGCAATAGGTACAAGGACCACAGCAGTGAGGTTTTGAAGTAGAGGAGGGAGATTGGACTCCACTCCAAACACAACAAGGAAAAAGTGGGAATTTATAGCCAAAGAGAAGGGTGGGAGTCAGTGGATAGAACATTACTAAGAAGGTAGGGCAATTCTTTGCTAAGCCGACCTGACAGGATTCTCACTGAAGGCAGGTCAGGGTGATCAGACATCACCTGGGGGATGGTGGAGGATGAGGAATTTGATCAGATATTGAGTATGATGAGATATTGCAAGGGGTTGGGGGGATCCTGGCTAAACTCACTTAGCGGGACTGTTGCTAAAAATGGGCTCTTGAGGACATATCCGAGGACAGGGCCTAGTTGAAGAAGAGCTCGGAGGATCCTGACTAGAGCTTGGTCAAGAAGAGAATCTTTGTCAAGCCCCATTCTATCATCAACACAACAGGTTTAACTCAGATAATCATAAGGCCCCTTCTGGACTTGAAATCTTATTATCCCACCAGCACAGCACTAAGCTGTTTCCAAATAGCAACTTTTCCTCATGCTATATATAGCAAACATCTTACTTATAAGAGCTAAATTCTCAGGGCTCCCTGCATGACTGGTGTCACAACAAACTTCCTTCCAGCATCCAAATAACCCTCATCAGAGGCAGTGTACTTAGCAGGATGCATAGTCTCTCTTTCTGCAAGCCGCACAACCGATTCCCACTGACTTTGCTGTTTTCCAAAAGTGGCTGCACAGGGCAGGGGCTTCCCAGCAAAGGATACGCCACGGCTCAGCCTCCTCTGCTCCTCGGGCAGCTGCTGCTCATTCAGGCAAACAGAAACAAGTCTCACTCGGTGAGGACACCTCAAGGAGCCACTGAGCCCTGGGACCAAAGGAGGCCTGGACTCTGCCCTTCCCAGCATGGAGGCCACACACCGCGTTGACCACAGAGTTCTGTGGGCCCCCTTCACCTGGGGTGAGGGGCAGCTGGCAGAGAGGCCTCAGCACCATTGCCAGAGCCAGCTGTGCCTGCAGAAGTCGCTTTGACAGGAAAGCAGACCATCCTCCACCTTGTGACTCCAGACATCTGCCGGCGGGGTCTCTTAGAGGAAGAAGGCTCATTTCCCCTAACTTAAAGCTAGTTGCCCAAATCTTGACACTAAGCTCCTAACGCTGAAATGTCCTGAAAGCTGGGGACATCACACACATGCATGGGGCACCTGCCATAGGCCGGGCACTATGCCAGTTACCATTTGGAATGGCTCAGAACACACAGCTAACCTGGCAGGCAGCATGTGAGAAGTGCCCAGCCACAGGGCTCCCAGCTTCTGTTCTGGGCTCAGATTCCTCCAGCTCCAGAAGGTTATTCCACTGCTGTGTGTGTGTGTGTGTGTGTGTGTGTGTGTGTGTGCACGTGCACATGTTTGTATCTCCCTCTCTCGTGCTCTTCGTCTTTCGTTACGAACTATTTTCAGAACACAGAAAAATACAAGAAGCCAATCATATACCCACTACTAGATTTATACGTTGTGTATGAACACAAATGCTTAATCATCTTTTGGAGTGTTTTTAGATTCACATAAATGTTATCATACAGGATATACATTCTGCAGCTTGCTTATTTTGTCCAACATTCAGTTTGGGGGATTTTATCCACGTTGACACACCTAGCCGTAATTCATTCAATTTAACTGCTGTAGAGCATCACAGCTAACCGATAAACCACTGTCTATTTATCCTTTCAACCCCTGATAAATATTTTTGTCTTTTTCCTTTAAAATTTGCTATGATAAATGTTTCCATCGTCATTTTTACACGTGGCTTCTTGTGCATCTGTAAAGAAAAGTTTTTTCTAGAGAGACATCTTGATGTGCAATTACCACTCATACTCCATGCATAACTTCTTTGTTGGTATTTAACAAATTTTTCTCTAAGGAGGCCTTCAAAGAGACACTCCTTTAGTCCCCAGCTCCAGAAATTGGGTCCTTCTTTATTGCCAGGGCCTGAGTCCACAGCTCCGGACCTGTCTCGTCCCAGCTATCTCTGTCTCTGGAATCCTGAATTCCAGAGCATCTGAACCCAATTAGCAGCTGGGGCCCTGAGTCCTGGCTTCATGAGGGCCGTCTCTGGTTTTCCCATTCACATCACTGTAGGTCACCTGCTCCATGGCTCCACTGCCCGCCCAAGGACCCGCTTGCTGTCGGGCTGGGCCTCCCAGCTGCCAACAGCTCACACTCCTCCCCAGGTACCCGATGCTGACTGGTAGACTAGATGTCCATCCTCTTCAGCCTCCCAGCACTCCTAGTCTGAGCCCTTCGACTATTCAGAACTCCTGTCCCATCCTGATAGGCTTCCAGAAGACTTCCGTGTGGGCCAGTACCTTCCAGGAGGACCCCCTCAGCCTAACTTCCCATAACCCTGGTAGTTACCCAAAGCCAGTCTCTCAACGACAATTTCCAGGGTTGAGTTGTGAATATATTATACTTTCATCCGCCCAGCAAGCTCCCACTCCTCTAGTGAGCTTCTGCGGGAGCGGATGGTGGCAACAAGCATATGGGTTGCTATTTTAAAAGTAAAAGAACAGAAAAGAAAAACTTTTAGCCAACGCAGCCAAGTCGGCTTCCTGGTAGAGCTGAGCTGGATCTCAACACCGCCCGCCCTCGCTGCATCCCCAAAGCCACATTCCTGCCAGAGGTGAGAGGGCTCCAGAGGGCACTCTGCCAGTTCTCACCAGCCACCAGATGTTCAGGATCAGGGCGGGCACACTGCTTTCCTAATCCCACCAGCTGCCTTCCCCTTGTTTGCCACCTGTGCTCCTCAGCCCCCCTACGCCTTCCCTCTCCAAGCCTTGCCCCTGAGAAGGAACTGGGAAATTTCAAGTCTTTTACTCTTTGATTCTCTGATCAGTCTTTCATCTTCTCAGTGGACTCCCTTCTCTGTGATATTATCTAAAATTAGCAAACAACCTCAGTCCTGATAGTTCCTTTTCCTGTTAGCAATTTTATTTTTGTTTTGCTCATTTCTTAACACATCTCTATGTGTTCTCTGTTATGGCATCTACCGTGTGCCAGGCACTGGGCTTACCCCTCCTCCCTCCCCAGTGAGGGACACTTACGAGGAGCTACAAAGCTCAGGCAAGCAAAGTGCAAGCTGTTTTCTGTAAAAGGGCCAGAGAGTAAATAGTTTAGGTTTTGCCAATCTCTATCACAACTACTCAACTCTGCCTTTGTAGCTCAAAAAAAGCCAAGCAGGATACACTGATGAATGGGTGTGCTGTGTTACAATAAAACCGTATTTACAAAAGCAGGCAGTGCATAATCGGGTGGCCACCACTGCTCTAGCTGACTACAATATCAACCCCTACCATCCCCACCACCAGCCAGGCTCCCATCCGGCTTTTGTCTCTAAGACAGCTTCCCAAGATTCTGGCCAAGGTCTCTGATACCCTAACTCACGCTTCCCTGCCTGGCTGCCATCAGGTCAAAGTGTCTGCCTAAGCCTGGCTCTCAGGCCTTCTCAGGCCTTTGCCCCCTTTACCTCCCATCTTCCACTCTCCCAATGAGCTTACGGCTGGCAAATGTCCAGATTTCCTCCTTTTTGACTCCCAGCTCTAGTACTAATTACATCTTGGAGACTTTTCCTACAACTTCAGCCCACACCCTCCTCTGCATTTGTATCAGCAGCGTTAGGAGTTCCCTATTTATTCTCTGAATACACCTATGTGCTTTTTTTCTTTTCAGCAATGACTAAAAGCTCCTTAAAAGAAAACAACAAATGAAATCTCTTTTGAATTGCTGAAGGTGCAGAGCACTAAGTAGAGAAAACAAGGAAGATGCGAGCAGGGCAAAGACAACTATACCCAGTGCTGGATGAACTAGCCGTGTGAGCTCTTCACTTCTCTGAACAATAGGGCCGTTGTTGGGAGGACTACATAGAGAATAGTGAGAAAAATAGTCTAGCATCCGATAAACCCCTGTGCCATAAATGTGTGTGGCTGTCATTTTTATGACTACTCCAGATTGTATTTTTCTCAAGGACAATCACGTTGGGTTTTTTTCCTTGATTTATAAACTCCTTACGCTTAGGGGGTGAGGCACATGGACGCCCAATTAATCATTAAGGAATCTTTGGCCACAGTGTCCCATTGCTGCCATGAAAGTACAATATGGCCCAGCTGCCTGGGGAATCAAAAGGCAGAACCAAGCTTCCAAGTGCCAGGCCCTGGAAAGCCTCCACCAGCCTTTCCCCCCCGAGTGTGTTCCCCTGAGCTACACCAAGAATAGTCAACAATCAAAGACCAGAGGCAACAAGGGGCTCCAGTGTGTGGTGGACCACAGCCCCCTCCAAGGGCAGGTCAGGAGTTTCCACAGCATAGCTCCAGACCCATGGCTGCCCAGAGAGTCTTTATGATCCAAATGGGGAAACCACTGATGGTCCCCTCTGGCCTGTTCCACTCTCCATCTTGAGGCCAGCGCCTAAGGCCACGTTAATATGTATCTCTGCAATGGCAGAAGCCCAACCTGACCGCAAATAACCAGACAGAAAACTAATTTCAGACTCCAAGCCCAAAATGAGTGACTTCAATAGCTTCACTCTCCAAGTGGATAGCGGCCCCACCCTCTGCTTCAGAAAAACCACAGGCAGGCTGATGCCCAGGCAGAAGCTCACACAGCTCTCCGTGAGCTCTTTGTGTCATCTGACTCCACCGCCGCACTCTCTAGTCTCACAAAGAGAGACACAGTGATACAGAATAATTAATGTTCTCCTGCCCCAGCTATCTGAATGAGAGCCATCACGGGGTCCAAGTGCAGAAACTTGAAGGTAAACTGACTCTGGAGACCAGATCATGCAGAATTCATGGTTTATATCAAATAAAATGTAGACCCACCAGCAGCACCATTCCAGTTCAGATCTAGGAGGGAAGGTTGGCGTGTGTGGGGTTGGCCCAAACATTCAGATCCTTGGTCTTTCTTTGTGTTCATTCAAGTGTGAACACTTCATTTCTCACTGAAGAATCTCAGTGAAGATAATAGGGCTGCTGGGTTGTTATTTTGAGGACTTAAAATGATAAAAGATTTCAACCCTATCAGCAAAGAGGCCTGTTTGTGTCATACTGGGGAAGGGAGGAAAGAGCACGAGCAGACCCTGAGAGGATGTGACAGCCTATAATTCACTGCACCTCTGTTCACATGAATATAGTGTATTTTACACAACACACACACACACATACACACACACTATACAACAGCATTAAAGAATCAGGTAGATATCAAGATTATTGACCTAGAAAAGTCTCTAAGACATTACTAAATGAAAAAGGCTACTGAATAATAATACATCAAAGATACAAACAGTATACCCAAACAAAACAAAACAATATATTTCCATTAGGTTTTTAAGTGTATACACTAGTCCATTTTAAAATTTCTAGAGGAAAATGCAAATACATGGTAATAGAAGTTACCTCTGAGTAGGGGCCCGGGGTGGGGTGGGTTGGCTATAAGAACTTGAGTTTATTTGTAATGTTGCAATGTTTTCAAAACCAAAATATAGCCATGTGTCACTCATGCAGTTAAAAATAATCACAATAAAATGATTTGTTACTGTGCAGTTATGAGGCAGATCAGTAAATTAACACATCTGTAGAGGAACTCTATTATAGATAAGTATTTGCATTCAAAAAGACAACCCAACATAACCATAAGAGGATTTGTTTCAGAGTCAAGCAGATTTGGTTTCAAGTCCAGCCTGTGTAACCTTAGGCTAATTACATAAGTCTCCTGTGTCATATCTGCTCAATGGAAATATAAATATCGCCTTCATAGGATTACTGTGAAGCTTAAATGGCCCTAATGCCACGCAGTTCACTTCACTGCCAGTTGTTGGGAGACCCCATGGTAAAACAATAATGTGATCATTGGAGGAGAAATTGTCCCATACGTCTCTGGGCAAACAGGAGGTGAGTTATAGTTACATAACCACCAGTGGGCAGGTTAAAGCCATCCCATCCCCACCAGATCAGCCGTCAGCTACCAAAAGGTACACGGGAAGATGGAGGGGTTGCCACGCATAATCAGAGATAGCCTCCAGCAGGTGGCCAATACTAACAAATTAAAGTCTAGGGAAAACAGACCTCACTTTGTTCAGTAAGTTTTCCTGGGGAAAAAAATAATGAGGCACGAACTAGAAGGTTCTGGACAGTTTTAGCAAGGCATCTCTATCTGGGGAGTAGATGTTTACCATTTCCCTTCAAAATTACATGCAGCCAGTTGGGTCCCTATGACATGCCAGAATTATATCTGTGCACATCCAGAAACCCCCAGGATAAAGTGCGTAGCTGCCTAATGGAGAGATGTAAACTGATGGAGAGCCTTCAGACCATCCCACTACCCTAGAGAAGCTAAACTCTGTGCCCCATTTATTTGTAAATCTTTCTCTTCTCTGAGATAAACATAATACCTTGCATGTGGTAGGCACTCAAAGCATTAATTAATTTATCAGTTAAAGCAAGTCTATTTCTCCCCTGAGCAACCAGCCCTGTAGAAAAGAGAGTGGCTTCTCCAGCTTCTATCCTCCTCCAAGAAGCCTCTCATCTTTCCTGCCTCTGGTTTCCTAGCGCTCAGCATCTGTGTCACTCTCAGGGAGCATTGTACCCGCTCTCTGGGGATATACATCTCTTCTCTTCTGCTGTTGTTTTATGTCATTATTTAACTTTTTGTGCATGAGGCTTCTTTTTCCAGACAGACTAAGTCCTCTGAGGTCAAGGAACTACCTTGTGTAGCTCTCTTAGGCCCTAATGCATGCTGCATAATGCCATGCCGTTTGGATACTCAGGCTGAGCAAATGTGTCCCAGGGACTAAATAGTCACACTCAGATTCCCTTCTGCTTGGGAAAGGTTCTCCTGGGAGAGACTAACAACAAAGCAGATGTCCTTCAGGCAGAGTTGGTTCTATCAGTTATCTTACCGGTCATTCGGGGAAGAAAGAAGACTAAAGTATTCCAACACCTGACACCTTCCAGCCCAAGAAAGAATTGGAAATTCCCAGATACCCAGGAGTGAATTGCAGGTCTCCCATTTGAAGCTCTTATACCACAGCCACTCCATCTCCTTATGGGCCCAGAAATCTGAAATCTCATTTACCTCTTCCTCTAAAAGAATTATATGTTGATTGCTATGCTCCCTGCACCATGCCGGCTACACAACATTATTTAAACAATTGCCCTCTTGGACACCACATTCTACACTCCAAATGCCCTTGACAACAGACCAGAGCTATAGGGCATGAAAACCAATCCCAGTTTTTTAAAGCTTTCCTTTGAAAGGCTAAGTAAGAAGAAGAAGCAATTAGCTAGAAGTTGGGTTTGTTCTCAAGTCACAGAGTATTTCTTAAACCATCATTTGGCACTGAGAGAAATGCCCCTCTGAGACCTGAGGCAGCACTCATCTGAAGCCCTGGTGCCATGGATTGGCTCAGTAGACTGGTGCCCATGGCCTTAGAGAAAATAAATGTCACACTCTGGGGTTTTTTAAAAAATAAAAGGACTGAAAACTTATGGTAGAAATATCATAAAGTATAGAAAAGTATAATGTGCAACATAGACATCAATTATAGCCATGCTATGCAGAGAAAAATCCACTTAACATTTTGGTACTTTTTTTTTTCTCTAATCTGTGTGCATGTGTATGTTTTACAAAATTGGGGGTTGTTCTCTGCATACAGTTTGGTGTCCTACTTTTTCACTTAACATAATATTTTAAGCATCTCACCAGGTTGTTTAATATTCTTCCAAAATCATTTTAAAAGCCTCACAGCATCCCAGTGTATAAATGTATCATAATTTACTTTAACTGCCTTCTCGGTCAGATGGTTGGTTTCTGGCCAAATTTTTATAGTAAGTAACTGTAGCGTGTACTCTTCTACATAAATTTTGTATGCGTCCTTGTTTCCTTAAAGTACATCCATGTTAATGTAATTATTAGTTCAAAGGGTAAAAATTATCATTAATATGGTAATTGTTACAAAATATTCTGCATGACATAAATATTCTGGTCAATCTGCACTTCCACTAACAGTACCTAGGAGCACCAGTTTCACTGCATACTGGCCAACACTGGGCATTATTAGTATTTTAAAATCTCCAAACATAGGTGTGTTGGCACCAACGCATAATAAAAGTATGAGACCTTAACTGTGTCTTCACACTGGAATACCATGTCTTTAACACAGGACCCCCTTGATACTTTTAAAAATTATTGTGGACCCTAAGAGATTTAATTCATATGTTATATCCATCAGTCTGTACTGTATTAGAAATTGCATCTGATAAAATTTTACAATATTTATTCATTTATTTTAAAATAACAATAATAAAACATAAATACCATAATTTTATGAAAAACAACTACAGTTTCCCAAACAAAAACAATTTAGTGAGAAAGCGTGGCTTTTTTTTTTACATTTTTTGCAAAGCTCCTTAATATCCGACTTAATGGAAGACAGTTGGATTCTCATATCAACATCTGCATTTAATCTTTATGACATCACATATGTCACGTAGCTTCTAGAATACTGTACACTTGTGAGAGAATGAGGATAAAAAAGGACAAATAACATTTATTATTATCAGAAAATATATTCATTAATCCCCTGATAGGGTTGTGGGCATTCCCCAGGGTTCCCAGGACCACACTTTGAGAACTGCTGCTCTATGCCAAACAACTGGGTCCCAGAGGACTGCAACTTACAAAGAGATCTTTTCGAACTGTAATTAAAGCTATGGACTTCTTGCAAATCTCCTCTCACCTCAAACAGTCTTCTTCGTCAGACCCCGTAAAGTTCAAATCCAGCCTCCTATATAAAGCCTTCTCATCTACCTTGCCCTACAGTGATATTTCCTTTCTCTGATTCTTTACTACTTTTATATCACTGCAGCACAATTTGGCCTATACCCTCTGATTTTCATTGCCTCTTGTCCCCGCCAAAACTATAAGCTTCTTGAGGTCGGGGATCAAGCCTTTGGCACACACTTGGGCTCAATAACTGATTTCTCGGGAGAGTGCCACCCTAAGTCGCTGTGGCATTTAAGGAACTAACATTTGTGTAGTGCTTTATAAAAAACACTTTCTCTTGAGATATTTCATTTAATTCTCGCAATGACCCTTTGACAAAGGTATTTTATCTTTGTCATAAAAATGAGGAAACAGAGACTCAGAAAGGTTAAGTGACTAAGTAAATGACAATGCTGGAACTTGAAACCAGGTCAACGGATTCCAAATCCCGTGCACTCTACTTCAATTCTTGGCTGTTTATTGGAAGCAGTGGTAACGAAGTATCTGTTTCTCAAAATATCACATAATAGAGATTTCACTGACTCATCCTTTCAGGGGATCTCTGAAGACATTTCCTACTAGGAGGTATTACAGGTATTAAAAAGGAGAGCATTTGAAGTCAAAATTAGGCTAGAATTCCTGCTCTCCCACCTACTAGCAATATAACCCTGTGCACATTGCCTTAGCTTTCTGGGCCTCAGTTTTCCCACCTCTAATATAGGCATAATAATTGCTACCAGGCAGGGTTGTAGGGAGAACCCAACAAGAAAATCTACATAAAGCACAGTGCAAGAATCAGCTTAGTTCTTGGATACACTTTCATTTCTTCCTAAAGCCATCTTACCACCATCCTTTATTTCCCCTCTGAAAAATGAGAAGGACTGCGTGAAATGATGACAGGCACTTCCTATAGCCTGAACAATCTACTGAACAGGAAAATATTTTATCCCAGACACCTGGGTCTGGGGTCTTTGGTACAGAGAGGCTACAGAACCCCAGGCCAAAAGTATCATTGGAAAGAAAGGACGGTGTCTTTATACCAAAAGACATTCACTGCCAATCCATGCGAGAGCCTGTAGAGGTCTTGGCTCTGGAAGCCAGCCCCGCACAGCCCACCCCCCTCAACATACACAGACACTCCTCAGGCTCATGTCCTCTCGGAGTCCCTGGAACTCAGTGCCTTTCCTGACACAGGCTGCCCCCCTGGGGAAAGGCAGTGCTCAAGTGCGCAGGTCAAGATGCTGAGAAGAGCCAGAAGCCTGGTTGGGAGCAGTACCTCCCAGCCCACTAACAAACACCAAGACTGGCGGCAACACAATGCACTGACTGTCCCCAGGGGCTCAAACTTCAGCATTCAGCGAGGCCCACAAGTTCTGGTCTATTGGGCTTCCAGAATCTTGTCGTTACAGACACTCCTTGTTTCCAACCCAAAACAATGCTTCACAGTTTGATTACTCTCCTCTTTTGTAAAATGAGAGGGTTGGAATCAGTGATCTCAAAAGTCCCTGCCATCTCCAACCTTCTGTGCATCTGACCAAGCTCCAAATGGCTTCTGGTTGCTTTCAAGATGCAGATCTATGCTCTAGGGATGCAAATCTGTCATCACCAAGGGCTACTGAGGTCCTGCAAAAAAAATTGCCTGGGCTTGGGCATGTCTCTGGAATGAGTGTTCAGCTTCCCAAAGGTCTACCAGCCTATGGATCACCTAATCTAGGCGCCTATGGGAATGCTCTCAGAAAGTATCATATGGTCTTGGGGAGACAAGACCATTTCTCACTAAATAACTAAAAAGCATGGCATGAGTCAGTCCTGAAGGCCAAGGGACATGTCATTTTAAACACAGCACCTGAACCATCAGGAAATGATAGGCAAAATGACACAGAACCCAGGCGAAATTTTGATAGAGTCCTCTCCTGGAGAGATTAGTGGGGAGGGAGAAGCTTAGGGAGAGAGACAGCAATTAGGAAAGGGGCTCAAGAAAACAATTAGATAAAACTCTGTGAGGACGAGGGCCCTACTAAGTCCCTAGTGTCCAGTCCCTGGCACTCAATCACTATTTTCAATGAATAAATGAATAAAGGATAAATGAGTAGGAAGAAGTTAGACCAAACTCAATAGGATAGCAGTGTGGTTAAGTACATACATTTTGGAGTCATGGCGGTTTCAAAACCTGGCTCCACACCCCTTACTATGTGATTTTGGGCAGGTCACTTAACCTCTTTGAACTTAGGTTTTCTGATCTATAAAATAGGCAAAACTATCTAAACTAAGTACCTCACAGGGTTGTTTCAGAACTCAGTGAAGAACTCAGTAAGAACTCAATAAGGAAATGCACATAAAACATTTATCACAATTTCAGGCATACTATATATAGGTTCTTAATATGATGGCGATGATGATGATGATGATGAAAATGATGAAGATAATGATATTCATTAGTGCTAGAGGAGCTCAGAGAAGAGGAAGGGAGATTTCATTGAAGAGGTGAACTTTGAGGAAAAGGTGGAGCATTAGGAGCCCAAAGGAATACAAAGACCATGTCCAAAGGCTTGGAACCTGAAACATGCAAGTATTTTCAGAAGAAAATTAGGAGATGGGCCCAGCCTGAAAGAAATGTTCATACACAGGCATAAAAGGGTGTAAGTTTAGATAAGTAGAATAAGACTTTGTGGAGGGTCTTGAATATCTGCTAAAGAGCTTGAACTTAATCTTACAAGCAACTGGGGCCCCCAAGGTTCTGGAATAGGGTAGGGACATGATAGAAACCCATGTGGAAAGACTAATCGGTTGCTGATGGATATGATGGGTTGGTGAAGCCTGTCCTTCTGGAGGTAGAAAGACTTACTAGGAATCCATCCACTAACCTGATGATATTGTGTTGTAAGAAATGAAAGAGGAGCACAGAAGAAGCACACTGTGTTTACTGGACAGGGACAGAGAAGGAGCAGGTAAAGACAACGTCAAGATTCTAAGCCTGAGCGCCTAAGAGAATACTGTCACCATGGACAGAAACAAGAGTAGAACTGACATCTCTGGAGCAGAGTATAAAGTGACCTTGAGGAAAAAGAAAAAACATCCTAGGCTGAGTTGCCTAAAATCAGAGCTTGAGTCTGGGATTTGGAAGCTTAAGAATGATTGAGGGAGTGCTCTTAGGCCAAACCTAATGGAAGAGAGGGAGGCAAGATAGGGAAGGGGCAGCAGACCAGCAAGGTTGTGGTTCCAGGCAAAGCTTAATCCACACGGGGGCTCTGGTGCAGAACTCTCACCAGAGACTTAACCCATTCTGAGGCAAAAGGCCAGGCTTTTGTGCCCCATACCAGCCAGTCGTTGGCCATCCCAGATGTGGGAAGGGGTGACCTCCGGAGGAAGTCATCACATTTCTTGCAGCAGCTGATGGGTGGGTAAAGGGAATGTTAACCTCAAGTTAACCTAAGGCTTATAGCACATAACACTCAGCAAATGCTTTCTATTATTACTGAGATGGCTAGCATCGAGAAGATGGCAAGATGTCCAACATACTTGATGGACGAAAGAAAACAACACCAGGCAGCTACAGTTCTCTGTACAACCTCTGACCGAGAGTATAATTCATTTCTCCTCCATTTTCTGACCTACTTTGTGTAAGCAGCAGAAAGCTAAGTAGTTGTCATACTCTGGATTTTCAACATCAGTCATACAATTCATCAGAGGTGCAAGAGCATGAAAGAAAAGCTAGGTGAGTCTTTCTAAAAGTGGAGGAAAGATAGGCTGTTTCTATTTTAAGCACTTGAATATGGATGGGAAGACCTCTGGGCCCCTAAAATTTACTGCAAGGTCATATATCCTGGCCTAGAACCACCTCTCCTGGATGGAGCCCATCTGCAAAGCTGCTCTAACACATCTAGAATTCTATATGGCTGGATTTTCCTTGTATATGGTAGGAACCTCCCTGAAAGGCTGTGTGTAAATTTAACATTAGATTTAATGTTCCAGGTAAGCTGAACTCTCTGTTTAAGAGCTGTATACTAAATTCTGTAGTAGAGAATCACCCCCAAATGTATATTTCCTCTGAAATATCAGATCGGTCTAACATAAAACATGCTTGCATTTTATAGGAAGCTGCTGTTTCATTCTTCGACCCAGAAATCAATCAACAGACGTTTATTGAGCGCCTATGGTGTAAAGGGTGCTATGCTAGATGCTGGAAAACTACAGCGTATCTTGGGAATAATAAAAAGACATTCTGGCTGGAGAACAAAGTGAATGTAGGAGTAGGAGGGCTGGATATGCATTCCAGAGACTGTATGCACTGAGGAACTAACTGTGGTAGCAAACACCACCAACGCGTCAGTGACTTAACACTGTGTTAGTGTACTTCTCACACCATAGTCCAATATGGACTTGCAGGGAGGTGAGGGGCAGGAAGGGGCTCTGGTTCCGTGCCATGATTCAAAGAACTGAGCTCCTCTCATATCAGCGTTCTGCTAGCTTCCAAATCTTAGGAATTCTCAATTGAACTGGTGGAAGGAGAAATGAGTGAGAATTGTTTTTACCATGTATGCAAGTGGCATCCATCACTCCTAGCCTCCTTCTATGGGCCAGAGTTCAGTCATATGACTATATGTAAGTGAAAGGATGTAGTCTACTTGTTTGTCCTGGATGAAGATGAAACAGGCTTAGTGAATACAGGCATATCTCAGTTTATTGTGCTTTGCTTTATTGTGCTTTGCAGATACTGTGTTTTTTACAAACTGGAGGGTCATGGCAACCCTGCATCGAGCAAGTCTATCGGCGCCATTTTTCCAACAGCATTTGCTCACTTCGTGTTTCTGTGCCACATTTTGGTAATTCTCACAATATTTCAAACTTTTTCATTATCATTTTATTTGTTATGATGATCTGTGATCAGTGATCTTTCATGTTACTATTGCAAAAACATTCTGACTAGCTGAAGGCTCAGATGATAGCATTTTTTAGCAATAAGGTATTTTTAATTAAGGTATGTACCTTGGTTTTTTTCATTATAATGCTACTGCACACTTAATATACTACAGTATAGTGTAAACATAACTTTTACATGCACTGGGAAACCAAAAAATTTGGATAACTCATTTTATTGCCATATTCATTTTACTGCAGTGGTCTGGAATCAAACCCATAACATCTTGCTGGTATGCCTGTTTCTATTCAGTCTCTGCCACATGAACATAAGGTGAGGTTTCAGAATTCTGAAGTTAGGATTTTGTCTTATACATAAAAGACTGACCACCTAATGCCTTCTTGCTTCCAAAAATATTCCGAGCTCACCTGAGACACATTCTACTCACCAAAAGAACAGGAATATACTTTGTTGATTACCTATTCATTTGCAAATTATTTATGCAGTGCCTATGACTTGTTTGACACTAAATACTCAAAACACCATGTTAATCGGAAAACGAACAAACAAACCATGTGTCAGGCACTTTCATTAAGATAGATATTTTTACTTTTATCCCAATATTTCAAATAAAGAAACCAGGATCTTTCAACATCCTTTCATAATAAAAAATTAAAAAAAAAAAACTCTCAACAAATTGGGTTTAGAAGGAATTCACCTCTACATAACAAAGGCAAGCCCATATGACAAGCCCACAGCTAACGATATTATTAATTATTACTCAGTGGTAAAAAGTTGAAATCTTTTCCTCTAAGATCAGAAACAAGACAAGGATGCCCACTCTCACCACTCTTATTCAACATAAACTTTGAAGTCCTAGACAGAGCAATAATGCAAGAAGGAGAGATAACAGGCATACAAATTGGGGGAAAAAAAAGAAGTAAAACTGTCTCTGTTTGCAGATGACATAATCTTATATATAGGAAACACTAAAGAATCCATCAAAAAAACCCAAAAAACAAAAAAACTGTTAGAACTAATAAGCAGCAGTAAAGTTGCAGAATACAAAATCACCATACAAAAACCAGTTGTGTTTCTATATACCAACAATGAACTATTAGAAAGAGAAATTAAGAAAACAATCCCATCAGAGTTGCATCAAAAAGAATAAAATACTTAAGAATAAATATAATCAAGGAAGTGAGGATTAGGAACCAAGATGGCAGAGTATAAGTACGTGCTCTCACTCCCTCTTGCGAGAACACCAGAATCACAACTAGCTGCCGGACAATCATCGACAGGAAGACACTGGAACTCACCAAAAAAGATACCTCACATCCAAAGACAAAGGAGAAGCCACAATGAGATGGTAGGAGTGGTGCAATCAGAGTAAAATCAAATCCCATAACGGGTGGGTGGGTGACTCACAGACTGGCGAACACTTATACCACAGAAGTCCACACACTGGAGTGAAGGTTCTGAGCCCCATGCCAGGTTCCCAACCTGGGGGTCCAGCAACAGGAGGAGGCATTCCTAGAGAATCAGACTTTGAAGGCTAGTGGGATTTGATTGCAGGACGTCGACAGGACCGGGGGAAACAGAGACTCCACTCTTGGAGGGCACACACAAAGTAGTGTGCGCATCGGAACACAGGGGAAGGAGGAGTGACCCC
Source organism: Eschrichtius robustus (assembly GCF_028021215.1). Taxonomy (NCBI): domain Eukaryota; kingdom Metazoa; phylum Chordata; class Mammalia; order Artiodactyla; family Eschrichtiidae; genus Eschrichtius; species Eschrichtius robustus. The sequence continues at coordinate 115,077,762 of NC_090830.1, read as the reverse complement.
AGGGGAGACTGAACCAGACGTACCTGCTAGTGTTGGAGGGTCTGCTGCGGAGGCGGGGGGTGGCTGTGGCTCACCGTGGGAACAAGGACACTGGCAGCAGAAGTTCTGGGAAGTACTCCTTGGCACGAGCCCTCCCTGAGTCCGCCATTAGCCCCACCAAAGAGCCCAGGTAGGCTCCAGTGTTGGGTCGCCTCAGGCCAAACAACCAACAGGGAGGGAACCCAGCCCCACCCATCAGCAGTCAAGTGGATTAAAATTTTACTGAGATCTGCCCACAAGAGCAACAGTCGGCTCTACCCACCACCAGTCCCTCCCATCGGGGAACTTGCACAAGCCTCTTAGATAGTCCCATCCACCAAGAGGGCAGACAGCAGAAGCAAGAAGAACTACAATCCTGCAACCTGTGGACCAAAAACCACATTCACAGAAAGATAGACAAGATGAAAAGGCAGAGGACTATGTACCAGATGAAGGAACAAGATAAAACCCAAGAAAAACAACTAAATGAAGTGGAGGTAGGTAACTTTCCAGAAAAAAAATTCAGAATAATGATAGTGAAGATGATCCAGGACCTCGGGAAAAGAATGGAGGCAAAGATCGAGAAGGTGTAAGAAATGTTTAACAAAGACCTAGAAGAATTAAAGAACAAACAAATAGAGATGAACAATACAAGAACTGAAATGAAAACTACACTAGAAGGAATCAATAGCAGAAGAACTGAGGCAGAAGAACGGATAAGTGACCTGGAAGACAGAATGGTGGAATTCACTGCTGCAGAACAGAATAAAGAAAAAAGAATGAAAAGAAATGAAGACAGCCTAAGAGACCTCTGGGACAACATTAAACACAACAACATTTGCATTATAGGAGTCCCAGAAGGAGAAGAGAGAGAGAAAGGACCTGAGAAAATATTTGAAGAGATTATAGTCAAAAACTTCCCTAACATGGGAAAGGAAATAGCCGCCCAAGTCCAGGAAGTGCAGAGAGACCCATACAGGATAAACCCAAGGAGAAACACACCGAGACACATAGTAATCAAACTGGCAAAAATTAAAAACAAAGAAAAATTATTGAAGGCAGCAAGGGAAAAACGACAAATAACATACAAGGGAACTCCCATAAGGTTAACAGCTGATTTCTCAGCAGAAACTTTACAAGCCAGAAGGGAGTGGCACGATATACTTAAAGTGATGAAAGGGAAGAACCTACAACCAAGATGACTCTACCCGGCAAGGATCTCATTCAGATTCGATGGAGAAATCAAAAGCTTTACAGACAAGCAAAAGCTAAGAGAATTCAGCACCACCAAACCAGCTCTACAACAAATGCTAAAGGAACTTCTCTAAGTGGGAAACACAAGAGAAGAAAAGGACCTACAAAAACAAACCCAAAACAATTAAGAAAATGGTCAGAGGAACATACATATTGATAATTACCTTAAACGTGAATGGATTAATGCTCGAACCAAAAGACACAGGTTTGCTGAATGGATACAAAAACAAGACTCATCTATAGGCTGTCTACAAGAGACCCACTTCAGACTTAGGGACACATACAGACTGAAAGTGAGGGGATGGAAAAAGATATTCCATGCAAATGGAAATCAACAGAAAGTTGGAGTAGCAATACTCATATCAGATAAAATAGACTTTAAAATAAAGAATGTTACAAGAGACAAGGAAGGACGCTACATAATGATCAAGGGATCAATCCAAGAAGATACAACAATTATAAATATATATGCACCCAATATAGGAGCACCTCAATACATAAGGCAACTGCTAACAGCTCTAAAAGAGGAAATCGACAGTAACACAATAATAGTGGCGGACTTTAACGCCTCACTTACACCAATGGACAGATCATCCAAAATGAAAATAAATAAGGAAACAGAAGCTTTAAATGACACAATACACCAGATAGATTTAATTGACATTTATAGGACATTCCATCCAAAAACAGCAGATTACACTTTCTTCTCAAGTGCGCATGGAACATTCTCCAGGATAGATCACATCTGGGGTCAAAGATCAAGCCTCAGTAAATTCAAGAAAACTCAAATCATATCAAGTATCTTTTCTGACCACAATGCTATGAGATTAGAAATGAATTACAGGGAAAAAAACGTAAAAAACACAAACACATGGAGGCTAAACAATACGTTACTAAATAACCAAGAGATCACTGAGGAAATCAAAAAAATACCTACAGACAAATGACAATGAAAACACGATGATCCAAAACCTATGGGATGCAGCAAAAGCAGTTCTAAGAGGGAAGATTATAGCTATACAAGCCTACCTCAAGAAACAAGAAATATCTCAAATAAACAATCTAACCTTACACCTAAAGGAACTAGAGAAAGAAGAACAAACAAAACCCAAAGTTAGCAGAAGGAAAGAAATAAAGATCAGAGCAGAAATAAATGAAATAGAAACAAAGAAAACAATAGCAAGGATCAATAAAACTAAAAGCTGGTTCTTTGAGAAGATAAACAAAATTGATAAACCATTAGCCAGACTCATCAAGAAAAAGAGGGAGAGGACTCAAATCAACAAAATTAGAAATGAAAAAGGAGAAGTTACAACAGACACCGCAGAAATACAAAGCATCCTAAGAGACTACTACAAGCAACTCTATGCCAATAAAATGGACAACCTGAAAGAAATGGACAAATTCTTAGAAAGGTATAACCTTCCAAGACTGAACGAGGAAGAAATAGAAAATATGAACAGACCAACCACAAGTAATGAAACTGAAACTGTGATTAAAAATCTTCCAACAAACAAAAGTCCAGGACCAGATGGCTTCACAGGTGAATTCTATCAAACATTTAAAGAAGAGCTAAAACCCATCCTTCTCAAACTATTCCAAAAAATTGCGGAGGAAGGCACACTCCCAAACTCATTCTATGAGGCCACCATCACCCTGATACCAAAACCAGACAAAGATACTACAAAAAAAGATAATTACAGACCAATATCACTGATGAATATAGATGCAAATATCCTCAACAAAGTACTAGCAAACAGAATCCAACAACACATTAAAAGGATCATACACCACGATCAAGTGGGCTTTATCCCAGGGATGCAAGGATTCTTCCATATACGCAAATCAATCAATGTGATACACCATATTAACAAATTGAAGAATAAAAACCATATGATCATCTCAATAGATGCAGAAAAAGCTTTTGACAAAATTCAACACCCATTTATGGTAAAAACTCTCCAGAAAGTGGGCATAGAGGGAACCTACCTCAACATAATAAAGGCCATATATGACAAACCCACAGCAAACATCATTCTCAATGGTGAAAAACTGAAAGCATTTCCTCTAAGATCAGGAACAAGACAAGGATGTCCACTCTCACCACTATTATTCAACAAAGTTTTGGAAGTCCTAGCCGTGGCAATCAGAGAAGAAAAAGAAATAAAAGGAATACAAATTGGAAAAGAAGAAGTAAAACTGTCACTGTTTGCAGATGACATGATACTATACATAGAGAATCCTAAAGAGGCCACCAGAAAACTACTAATCAATGAATTTGGTAAAGTTGCAGGATACAAAATTAATGCACAGAAATCTCTTGCATTCCTATACACTAATGATGAAAAATCTGAAAGAGAAATTAAGGAAACACTCTCATTTACCATTGCAACAAACAGAATAAAGTACTTAGGAATAAACCCACCTAGGGAGACAAAAGACCTAGGACAAAAGACCTATGCAGAAAACTATAAGACACTGATGAAAGAAATTAAAGATGATACCAACAGAAGGAGAGATACACCATGTTCTTGGATTGGAAGAATCAATATTGTGAAAATGACTATACTACCCAAAGTAATCTACAGATTCAATGCAATCCCTATCAAATTACCAATGGCATTTTTCACAGAACTAGAACAAAAAATCTTAAAATTTGTATGGAGACACAAAAGACCCCGAACAGCCAAAGCAGTCTTGAGGGAAGAAAATGGAGCTGAAGGAATCAGACTCCGTGACTTCAGACTATACTACAAAAGCTACAGTAATCAAGACAATATGGTACTGGCACAAAAACAGAAACATAGATCAATGGAACAAGATAGAAAGCCCAGAGGTAAACCACGCACATATGGTCAACTAATCTATGACAAAGGAGGCAAGGATATACAACGGAGAAAAGACAGTCTCTTCAATAAGTGGTGCTGGGAAAACTGGACACCTACTTGTAAAAGAATGAAATTAGAACACTCCCTAACACCATACACAAAAATAAACTCAAAATGGATTAGAGACCTAAATGTAAGACCAGACACTATAAAACTCTTAGAGGAAAACATAGGAAGAACACTCTTTGACATAAATCACAGCAAGATCTTTTTTGATCCACCTCCTAGAGTAATGGAAATAAAAACAAAAATAAACAAATGGGACCTAATGAAACTTCAAAGCTTTTGCACAGCAAAGGAAACCATAAACAAGACAAAAAGACAACCCACAGAATGGGAGAAAATATTTGCAAGTGAATCAATGGACAAAGGATTAATCTCCAAAATATATAAACAGCTCACGCAGCTCAATATTAAAAACACAAACAACCCAATCCAAAAATGGGCAGAAGACCTAAATAGACGTTTCTCCAAAGAAGATATACAGATTGTCTACAGACACATGAAAGAATGCTCAACATCATTAATCATTAGAGAAATGCAAATCAAAACTACAATGAGATATCATCTCACACCGGTCAGAATGGCCATCATCAAAAAATCTAGAAACAATAAATGCTGGAGAGGGTGTGGAGGAAAGGGAACACTCTTGCACTGTTGGTGGGAATGTAAATTGATACAGCCACTATGGAGAACAGTATGGAGGTTCCTTAAAAAACTAAAAATTGAATTACCATATGATCCAGCAGTCCCACTACTGGGCATATACCTAGAGAAAACCATAATTCAAAAAGACACATGTGCCCCAATGTTCATTGTAGCACTATTTATCATAGCCAAGTCATGGAAGCAACCTAAATGTCCATCGACAGATGAATGGATAAAGAAGAAGTGGTACATATATACAATGGAATATTACTCAGCCATAAAAAGGAACAAAATTGGGTCATTAGTAGAGATGTGGATGGATCTAGAGACTGTCATACAGAGTGGAGTAAGTCAGAAAGAGCAAAACAAATATCGTATATTAACACATGTATGTGGAACCTAGAAAAATGGTACAGATGAACCGGTTTGCAGGGCAGAAACTGAGACACAGATGTAGAGAACAAACGTATGGACACCAAGGGGGGAAAACGGTGGGGGGTGGTGGTGTGATGAATTGGGCAATTGGGATTGATATATATACACTGATGTGTATAAAATTGATGACTAATAAAAAATAAATAAATAAAATAAAATAAAAGACACACACACATGCACAAAAAAGACAACAGAATAAAAAGTGAAAGGTAATGATAATTAGCTCATGTATCATACTTGCTACATGTCAGGCACTACTCCAAATACAGAGTGTACACTGACTCACTAATGTCTAACAACCTTGAAGTGATTATTATTATTCCTGTTTCACCCAGGGAAACTATAGCATAGAGACATTAAGCAAATTGTCCAAAGTCACACAACTAATAAATGGCTAAGCTAGGATTTGAATCCAGATAGTACAGTGCCAGAGTTTGTGCACTTAACAACAATGATGATGTCTGGTAGAAAAAGGCAAAGGATATTGCAAAAGTAGAAAATGTATGGGTATGAACTTCGATGTAAGCAGGTGAATCAAGCAGGATAATAAATGGACTCACTTTGATTTACATTGAGAAGTTTATAGGTAATTTGAAGATAGAGAATTCCTATAAAATTTTGAAGAGTGATTAAACACACTTATGTATTTCTAAGTTTAAAATGTGTTCCTCATGATGAAATTATAGGTTAATTGTAAGCCAGAGAATTAGGGAAATTAAAAAATAAATAAATAAATAAAATAAAATACGACACAAATGAACTTATCTACAAAACAGAAACAGACTCACAGACAGAGGACAGACTGATGGTTGCCAACAGGGAGGGGGGGGGGGAGGAAAGGATTGGGAGTTTGGGATTAGCAGATGCAAATTAGTATATATAGGATGGAGAAACAACAAGGTCCTACTGTGTAGCACAAGGAACTATATTCAATATCCTGTGATAAACCATAATGGAAAAGAATATAAAAAAGAATGTATATATGTGTATAACTGAATCACTTTGCTGTACAGCAGAAATTAACATAACATTGTAAATCAACTATATGGCAATAATATTTTCAAAAATTAAATTTAAAAAAATTTAAAAAGAAAAAAAAAGGAAGTGAAAGATCTATACACTGAAACCTGTAAGACACTGATAAAAGACATTAATGAAGATACAAATAAATGAAAGGATATAACACGTTCATGGATTGGAAGAATTAATATTGTTAAAATGTCCATATTACCCAAAGTGATCTATAGATTCAGTGTAATCCCTATCAAAATTCCAAGAGCATTTCTGATACTGGCTACACAGGAAAAAACAAACCTCAAATTTGTACAGAGCTACAAAAGACCCCTAATAGCCAAAGCAATCTTAAGAAAGGATTAATCTCCAAAATTTACAAGCAGCTCATGCAGCTCAATATCAAAAAAACAAACAACCCAATCCAAAAATGGGCAGAAGACCTAAGTAGACATTTCTCCAAAGAAGATATACAGATTGCCAACAAACACATGAAAGGATGCTCAACATCACTAATCATTAGAGAAATGCAAATCAAAACTACAGTGAGGTATCACCTCACACCGGTCAGAATGGCTATCATCAAAAAAATCTACAAACAATAAATGCTGGAGAGGGTGTGGAGAAAAGGGAACCCTCTTGCACTGTTGGTGGGAATGTAAATTTATACAGCCACTATGGAGAACAGTATGGAGGTTCCTTAAAAAACTAAAAATAGAACTACCTTACGACCCAGCAATCCCACTACTGGGCATACACCCTGAGAAAACCATAATTCTAAAAGAGTCATGTCCCACAATGTTCATTGCAGCTCTATTTACAACAGCCAGGACATGGAAGCAACCTAAGTGTCCATCAACAGATGAATGGATAAAGAAGATGTGGTGCATATACACAATGGAATATTACTCAGCCATAAAAAGAAACGAAATTGAGTTATTTGTAGTGAGGTGGATGGACATAGAGACTTTCATACAGAGTGAAGTAAGTCAGAAAGAGAAAAATAAATACCGTATGTTAACACATATATATGGAATCTAAAAAAAAAAAAAGTGGTTCTGAAGAACCTAGGGGCAGGACAGGAATAAAGACACAGACATAGAGAATGGACTTGAGGGAACGGGGAGGAGGAAGGGTAAGCTGGGACAAAGTGAGAGAGTGGCATGGACATATATACACTACCAAATGTAAAGTAGATAGCTAGTGGGAAGCAGCCACATTGCACAGGGAGATCAGCTCAGTGCTTTGTGACCACCTAGAGGGGTGGGATAGGGAGGGTGGGAGGGAGACGCAAGAGGGAGGAGATATGGGGATATATGTATATGTATAGCTGATTCACTTTGTTATAAAGCAGAAACTAACACACCATTGTAAAGCAATTATACTCCAATAAAGATGTTAACAAAATGAAAAAAGAAAGAAAAACAAAGCTGGAGGCATCACAGGTCCTGTTTTCAAACTATATTACAAAGTTATAGTAATCAAAACAGTACGGCATTGGCATGAAAACAGACACATATATCAATGAACATAATAAGAGAGTCCGGAAGCAAATACATGCATATATGGTCAATTAATTTTTGACAAAGGAACCAAGAATATACAATGGGGAAAAGGATAGTATCTTCAGTAAAAGGATAGTGCTGGGAAAATTGGATATCCACATGCAAAAGAATGAAACTGGACCATTACCTTACACCATATGCAAAAATCAACTCAAAATGGACTAAAGACTTGAATGTAAGATGTGAAACCATAAAATTCCTAGAAGAAAGCATAGGAGGTAAGCTCCTTGACACTGGTCTTAGCAATGATTTTTTTTTTTTTGACACCAAAAGAAAAGGCAACAAAAGCAAAAATAAACAAATAGGACTGCCTCAACCAAAAAAACTTCTGCATAGAAAAAGAAACATTTTTTTTTCACATCCACAAATGAAAAGGCAATCTATGGAATGGAAGAAAATGTATGCAAACCACATATTCCATAAGAGGTTAATATCCAAAATATATGATGAACCCATACAACTCAACAGCAAAAAAACAAATGACCCACTTAAAAGTGGGCAAAGCATCTGAAAAGACATTTTTCCAAACAAGAGATACAAATGGCCAACAGATTTATGAAAAGGCTCAGCATCACCAGTCATCAGGGAAACACAAATCAGAACCACAATGAGATATCACCTCACACCTGTTAGGATGTCTATTATCAAAACAAAAATAAGAAATAAAAAAAATGCTGGTAAGGATACGGATAAAGGGGAACCCCTGTACACTGCTGGTTGAAACGTAAACTGGAACAGCCATTATGGAAAACAGTACAAAGTTTCCTTTAAAAATTAAAACTAGAAATACCATATCCAGCAATTCCACTTCTAGGTATATATCCAAAGGTAATAAAGAGAGGATCTCAAAGAGATATCTGTACTCCCATGTTCACTGCAGCATGATTCACAGTAGCCAAGGTATAGAAACAACCAAAGTGTCTGTCAACAGATGAATGAATAAAGAAAATGTGACATACATACAAATATACATATATATGTGTGTGTATATATATATATACATTTATACATATATTTACACATATACAATGAAATAATATTTAGCTTTAAATAAGAAAGAAATCCTGCCAATTGTGACAACATGGATGAAGCTGGAGGGTATTATGCTAAATGAAATAAACTAGTCAGAGAAAGATAAATATTGCATGGTATCACTTATATGTGGAATATAAAAAATTAAAAAGACTCAAACTCATAGAAACAGAGAGTAGAATAGTGGTTGCCAGGGGCTGTGTGGTGGAGGAAATAGGGAGAGGCTTGCAAAAGGACACATATTTTCAGTTCCAAGACTGAAAGACCTTAATGTTGAAGGAAGGAAGGAAAGAAGGAAGGAGGGAAGGAGGGGGCAAGGGAGAGAGAGAGAGAGAGAAAGAAGGGGGGAGGGAGGGAGGGAGGGAGGAAGGAAGGAAGGAGGGAAGGGAGGAAGGAAGAAACTACTCTCAAAGAGATCAAGTGGCTTGCTCAAGTTCACATCTGCTAAGTAGCACAGTGGGTGTCTGAAATCATGTCTGCTTGACTTCAGAATGCAAGTCATACTTCTCTGAGCCAAAGAAACTGGCAGATGCCTTAAAGAGAGGCCATCACAACCCAATCCTAAAATCAGCTTCTCAATGGTGCTAAGGAACAGATGTTTAACCAGGGAGATTTAGCCCTCTATTTTCCACCTCCATGAGAATAAACAGGCTGGACTGAGTGTGAGAAGTCAGGATGGACTGCAGATTATCTGGATGGGTGTTCCCAAAGGCTGGCTGGCAAGCATGAGGTGAACTACCCCACTCAAAATGTGGTATCCTTTTGATTTGTTTTTCAACCATTTAAAAATGTGAAAGCTGTCCTTAGCACACAGGCTATACAAAAACAGGAGGTAGGCTGGATTTGGCCCATGGGCCACCGTCTGCTGACCTCTGCCCTTGGCCCCTGCCTTCTTGCCCCCTCCCCACTATGAGCTCCCTTACCCCATGCTGACCTAGCAGCACCAACACTTAGCTTACCTCCTAGACCGAAATCTGCATTCACACTATGACTTATGCCTTCTTTGAGCTGTGCCTTGCCTGAACCACCCCAGTCCCAGGATGCCATCCTGGCCTTTGTCCTTGGCGGCTGGCATGCTCATCTGATTCACAGTAGATTTAGTAGTGGGAAAGCAAACAAAAGGGCTGCCAAATGTTGTGCTTCTTCATGTCTTCAAAAGATCTGCACTTTAAGAGAGGCCAAGCTGCAGCTTACCCCATGGACCAACATGCATGATGCCCAAGCTGGGCTTCTTCCAAAAAAGAATGGGAAGCATCCACCACTTCACTTTCTTTGCCACAAGCCCAGTGAGGAAGCATGTGTCCTGTAAACGGGGGAAACTGACAACTCCAGCAGGGGAAATTGTGCACCAAACCCATCTGGTCAGTGCAATCTGGCCAGGCCCATGTGGCTAAACTCATGTTGCCTAAAGCAACAGTCTACATCCAGGTTGGAAAATGGCAGCAATAAAAAATAAATAGAACCCAGTCAGAGAGATGATTCTCAGCAAAAAAGACACACTGCATAAGGAGAAATGGGGGGGGGGGAATATTTATATCCAGAGAGAGAGATTATCTTCTTCTCCAACACATTTTTCTGAAGTTACAAGTCAATGGTTTCTATTTATTCCCATTGGAGGGAAAAACAAAAACCCTGAGATTTATGAGCAGTTGTTTATTTATAATCCAAAAACTCCCCTCATACCATATGGTTGGGAAATTTACAGAAAGGCAAAGTGAGAGGAAATTGCCTGCTTAATTCAATGGTCTTGGCAAAGCTAGCAGGCAGAGAGAGCTTCCCAAACTCTTCCTCTGACACATGTGTAAGCGTGTACAGGCGTGGCGGCATGCATGCAGACAGCAGAGGGAGCCCTTCCCTTGCCAGCAAAGCCATGACGCAGTGTAGTGGGAATGAGAGCAGCTGATGAGCCCAACTGAGGAAGCTGGACTAATTTCTCTATGCTAGCACAGGACAGAGACACAGAACCGAGAAGCAGACTGTAAAGGAGAGTGAGGGCCAAAAGACGTGGGAGCAACCAGTCTTCTGGACAAGTAAAGAGGATGCGCAGTGCACAGGGGTTCTCAGGAAGGCAAAGTGCGCACAGGTCTCTACAACACTTTTGTTTAATCATTTTCCTCCTTGGCGTTAGTGGGAAATAAGCAGGAATTTCTGATTCCATCTCTGCTGCCCAGCGTGCTTTACAGAAAGGCAATCACTCACAGTTTGCACTGGTTGCTTCTATTTCCTCTGTGATCTACTCTCCACTTTCAGACTGATGACAAACAGAAAGAAAGGAAAACACTGAAGTTAAAGACAATTAATGCAAATGAAAATAGTGTCCAGATATGAAAAGGGATTGAAAAGCGTGAAAAAAAAAAAATACAAATGACACGATGGGGCAAAGGAAAGTCCACCTCTTCGAGAAAATCGCCCCTGACGCTGCTGTCCATGGGGCTCCACCCACTGAGTGTCCACAGCGCAGAGGACCTGCCCACACCACACTAGGGTTCCACACTCGCTGCCTGCAGTATTAGCTACCTTTTAATATGCATACAACTGCTCCTCTGGTACATCTCTCACTTCTAATTGAATGACTGCCAAAATTTATCCTGCTCCAGCCTCTCCTATGAGCTCCACTCCCACATTTCCAAATGTTGTGCACTGAGCCATCGGCACCGCAATTCCAGGATGCTAAAACCGAGCTCATCAACCCTCCACCATAACAATGTTTCTCCTCCCCACTTCCTCCCCCCTTCTCCTCTTCCATTCCCTCACTCTGTAATGGAACCAAACCCTCCCACCCTCCCAGGTCTGAAATCTTATAATCATCACGACTATTTCTCCTCTTCCCTCACCTCTAATCACCATCAAGTCATGTTAACTGTGCCTCAGAAATCTCTTTTGCATTGACCCTTCTCTCTCTCCTTCTGAACAACCCACCTTTAACATGATGGGCTGCCTGGGCTGCTGTAATACTCCCCTAGCTTGCTGCCCCACCTCTGGACACCCTTCCCCTCAGCCCAGGGTTCACAGTGGTGTCAAATCTACCTTCCTAAGGCATAGCTATAAGCAGTCATTTTCCAGCTCAAGAACCTTCATGGTTCCATGTTTACCACAAAATATACTTCTGGTTCAATACCCGTCTGAGCCTTCTATCACCACTGTTCACCCCAACGCCGGGGGCAGTACACAGTTGAATCTCAGTAATTGCCTGATGATGAAATGGCTGATGAATGAAGAATATGGAAGAGAGCGATGCTTTTTCTCTTCTCCTCTATGGCTACTTGGGAGAAATGCTGCTGTTGAGAGAACCTGTGGGCTTATAAAACTGAACTGATTTGACAGTTACAAGTGTGTAAAACAATGATAAGAAAGCAAAGGGAGGAAAGAAGAAAGGCGATTACACCAGACTTCGTGACAAATAACAGGGAGGCAGCCTAGTCGGTAAGCAGCCCAAATAATTAAAAGCAAGGCCCAGAAAGGTCTGGGAATAAAGCTGAAGGGCCTGGGAGAGCGAGGGAGAAGTAATTTATTGATGAGGAGTAGATATAGCTAAACAAGGAAATGAATTTGTGGGGGAGGAGTGTTGCAGGAACGGGGGAGGGAACAGGTGCTGGAGAGAGGCATACATTTGCCACAGGAGAAAAACCCCAGGTCCGTATCAGAATGGGTGAAGGAGCATCTCAGAAGAGGAGAAGGCTGACCAGACTACTAAGTGTGACAGGGTTTGCCTGAGAAGGAAATAACTGGAGAAGCACAGAGCCGTTCATCCCGGCATGGAGACCGCCAGCTTCCTCTCAACATGCAGAGCAGGCACGGCAAGGAGTCATGAATACCTGGAAGGAAACGAGCCCTAATTCAAACAAACAGAATCTACAGAAGCACCCGTTAAAGGTCTCACACCAGGAGACTGGGCAGCCAAAATGGGACAAGGCACAAAAGGAGACAAGAGGGACAAAAGGTTTGTCACATGTCAGAGGCATTGAAAACAACCAGTACGTATCACCGATAGAGTTCCAAAGCCAGGAAATCACACTACGAGTGACATCAAACTGGAGCGAACTGTGCCCTACCATGTTCTGACTGCCAAAGCTGACGAGGCAGACAGTGTGGGGATCGGATGGAAGAGGTCCTTGCCATCCGTCACTCTATACCCAGAATGAGGTTATGCTTTGTACACGGTGATGCCCAGAAAACGGACTCATTGCTTTTGGAGATTCTACTCCACAAGTGCCTATTGAGTGCCCTGCATTATGATGTTGTTGTATAAACACAAATCCAACAAGTGTGAACCATTGTCCCATTGCCCAAATCAACCACTGCAGGGGTGATAAAGCAAATAAAATCCCAGCTCTCATGAATCTCACTATCTAAAGTAGGAGATAAACAATGAACCAGTGTAATAATAAGTAAATTCAAAAACTGAAATTATGAAGCATGCTGAAGGAAATAAAGAGGGACTAGGATAGAGACAGGCAGGGGGCAATGTATTCTAAGAGGAGATGCCACTTAGGCTGGACCTGAAGTATAAAAGCATATGCAAAATGTGAAACAAAAAGCACTACAGTGCTTTGTAAAGGTCCTGTGGCAGGAAAGAGGCTGACTGGCTTAAGGAATTAAAGAGGCAGTAAGGCTAGGATCCGGTGAGCAAGGGAGAGAGAGGCACGCAATGGGAATACACTTGTGGCCCAGCCTCACGTTTCACACTGGGATGACACAAAATGGGAGAAAGTAACGAACATATCTTGACTGCCTTCTATGTCTTCTATATGGGAGAGGTATTTTTCAAGCTGTAGAAGCTTACAGAGAGAATACAGTCAGTCATACTGGAGGTGTTTTTACTGGTCTTGGTTTGGTAAGAATTTGTGGGTAAGACAATCTCATTTTGCACCTTCAGCCAAACTAACAATCCCAACTAGCCTGATGCCTCTTCCTAAACACAGCACTGAGCTGGTGCATTATTACTAGGCTTTTTTGTATACTTAAAATCTAGCTTTCTTAGCAACAGTGATGGACAGAAACCTGAATGGATATCTTAAACATCAAAAGGGAATTTTCTAAAGGGACACATCAACAACCCAGTACATATTTTTACAACATCAAACAATATAAAGTTGTAAAACTTAAATCAAGAATCTTCACAATATATTCACGCTGACACACAGTCTGCATCTTCTTCCCGGGGGGTCACAACCCTGTCTACAGAAGCACGTGTTTGACAAATAAGAATCAAAGAAGATGCAGGAATTCCATGAGCTTCTGTGTGTCTTGGATTTAAATCTTGTCCTAGAAGATCCAGTAGCCAAATCATTACCTTTGGGGGTGATGGCTGGAGTATGTAAAATGACTAAAAGAGCACAAACATGGAAGAAAGAAATCTGGGATCTAATGTCAGCTTTGCCTCTAGACCAGTTGAATAAACCTTAGGTAAACATTCACCTCTTTGGACCTCAGTTTATCAGGTATAAAATAAGGAATGGGTACTTCTGATTCTGGACATGATGGAGTAACCAGGACTGAATCTAACCTTTCACATGAAATGACTATTTCATTAATTAATTGTATCAAACAATTTCCATTTCAATTTCAAGTCATTGGACAACAGGCAACAAAAAGCAGGGATCCCTGAGAGATAGAGAACAAATGAGATAAGCGTTACAATTGCCCCAGATCACTGCATGGAGAGAGTCTCCAGGCTACACGCAGGGTAAAATATTTATATAGAGCCCAGTGATCTCCCTGAGCTGAGCTGACGGAATGGGGAATCTGGGCAGGCAAAGGTGCCTAGAATTTGCAAGAAACAGTACTGGAGAAGAGACAGCTACAGAAACAGAGAGAACTCTAGAGAAATGTAGAGGGTCCCCCTCAAGTCTTCAGCTGAGTGTTAACCAGTTCATGCAAGTGAAGAAACTACCCAAGGCTGGAGAAAGAATCACCTGAAAGGATTAGAAGGAGCAATCCCAGAAGCTCACACAAGGTCAATAATCATCACTGTGCCCATCAGCCAGAGTGGCAACCCTCATAAATCATGGGATATCTGGTAGAATACGTCAGAAAAGTTCTGCCTCAGTAGTGGGGCAAAATCTATCCTAAACAAAATGCTGTTCTGGTCCCACCTTATAAAGCTTAAAATTAACACTTGAAAGAATTCAAACATTCCCAAGTAACTTAAGTGTGTCCCAGAACAAGGCTCAACAATACTCATAGGAATTAAAAAAGATCTAGCAACCAATAAGATAAAAATCTTAGTATCTGGCATCAAATGAAAAATTATTTGGCACTGACGGAAGCAGAAAAATCACACTCATAATGAGGAGAAAAATTAACCAATCTAAACTACTAGTTCGTAACTACAGGTGATTTTTCACCCTCTCCAATCTGGCAATCTGGGAACATTAGTCAATGACTGGAGAAATTTCTAATTGTCAAGACTGAAGATGCTACTGGCATTTGGTGGGGGGGGAGGAGAGGGATTATGCTAAATATCCTACAATACACAGGAAATCCTCCCCACGACAAAACATTAGCCAGTCTAAGATGTCACTATTACCACTGTTGGAAATCATATTCAAAACCATCTCAGAAATGATACAAGTGATAGAATTAATAAACAAGGACATTAAAACAGTTAGTAAAACTGTATTCTGTATGTTCAAGAAGCTAGAGGGAAAAGCGTATATGTTAATTATACACATGAAAAAAATAAAAAAGGGATACAAGCCAAACTTTCAGAGAGAAAAACTATAATGTCTGAGCTAAAAAGTACACTAAATGGGATTCATGGCAAATTAGACACTGCAGAAGAAAAGGCAAGTGAAATTAAAACCATGATAACAGAAACCGTACACATGAAACACAAGAAAAAAATGGAAAAACGGAATAGAACATCAGTGTGTTGCAGGACGTCATGTGTAATTAAGAGTTCCTGAAGAGGGAGGGGAGAAAACATATTTGAAGAAACAATGGCTGAATATTTTCAAAATTTGATGAAAACTATAAAGCGACATCCAAGAAGCACAAAAAACCCCAAGAGTTTTTTTGTTTTTTGTTTTTTTGTTTTTTTGTTTTTTTCTGTGAAACTACAAGTTTACAAGTGAGGAGAGAACTGCCCCCGGCCCATGCCTCCCGCCCCCACCCATCACACTCCCAACCTTCCCCCCAGTCCTGCCTGGATCTTTGACGGGAGGGGTTCCCTACTGACAGTCTTGTGAAATCCTGAGGATATTTGAGGGGTTCAGATAGTAGGGTTCAGGGCCGAGGGTGGGACAGTGGTGATTTTACCTTCCCTCATACCTGAATAGAACAACATCAAAGTACATCATAATCAAATTGTTTAACACCAGTAATAACGACATAAGGAAAGAGAGAAAAAGGGTATGGCACATAGAGTGGAACAAAGAGGGATGTCAGCAGATTTTTTGTTAGAAACAAAATAAATGACAAGAAAGTGAAGCAACATTTTAAAAATACTGAATAGAAAAATAACAACAATTGATACCACATGGAAATCTGGATCTACACAAAGGAATGAAGAGCATGGAAATGGTAACTACATGGATAAATATGTCCTTCTTATTATTTAAATATCTTTAATAGATCACGGATTGTTTAAAGCAAAAACAATAACAATGTATTGTGAGGTTTACAACATATGTAGCAATGAAATGCATGGTTACAGTGGCCCAAGGGCTGGGAGGGGGAAATGGAAGTGCACTGGTGTAAGGTTCTTACACCGTATCTGAGGTTGTAAAATGTCACTTGAATCTAGCCTGTGACAAGTTTTAAGATGTGTGCTATAAATGCAAAAGCAACAACTAAAATAACACAATTAAGGAGTCATATCTAATAAGCCAAAAAAGAAGGTAAAATGGAAAAAAATATTCAATCCAAAGGAGGAAGAAAAAGAGGAAAAATGGAACAAAGGAAAAATGGGACAAATAGAAAACAAAGAGTAAGATGACAGACTTAAATCCAAACACATCAATAACCACATTCAATGTAAGTGGTCAAAGGCAAAGATTGTCAGATTGGAGTAAAAAAAAGCAAGACCCAAGTATATAGCATCTACAGTACTTTAAATATAAAGACACAAATAGGTTAAAAGCAAATGATGGGGAAAATGATGGGAAAAGATGTACCAGTCAAAAGAAAGCTGGAGTGGCTATACTATTATCAGGAAAAGTAGGTTTCAGAGTAAAGAATATTACCATGGATTAAGAGGACAATTACGTCATGATAAAGTAGTCAATCTGTCCAGAAGACATAACAATCCTAATGTTTATGCACCTCCTAATGGAATTTCAAAATACATGAAGCATAATAAAGCACAAGCAAGGCTAATATTCAAACATAATAATGTTAAAATAATGGAATTTGGTAAATTGCTGTTTCCCCAAGGCCCCTAAATATCCCCCAACCACCCCTGCTTCTCCCCCAGGATCTTCCCACAATTCAGAAACTAAAAGAGTAACATCTGTACAGCATGGACCTTCGTTACCCTGTTCCAGCCCTGTTGCCTCAGTCTACTCTGATTGATTGATACCTACTACTTAGTATTTTAAATATAACCTCTGAGCTTAGATGAAGGTAATATCCAAATTTTCTGCCATGCCTAAGGTTTTACCATTTCATGTATCTAAGTTGACTCAACACAGAGAAAAGACTGAGTGCCGGAGGGGTGGTTAGAGCAAAGAAACAAGAATGGACAGTGGCCTTATTTTGCATTGGTGGTATGTGTAGAACACGTGTTTGTAGAAACATGGAAACAAGGGCCTCTTCCATTTCGCATTTCTCACTGAACACCACAAGGTCTGATGCTCTGCAGGAAAATACAATTCAGCTCAACCCTTGGGATCAACCAGCATATCAGTCTCTTGGCCCAACCATTCCGCCTGTCACTTTGCTCTGGTGGTAGCTAGGGATTTATGGATCTGATTTCAACATTTAATTCTCAGTTTTATTCTCAGTAGCAGGGGAATAAAAGAGTAAAATCGTTTAAAAGAGGTCAAGTGTTACAACTGTATGAGACTCTAAAAAGTGAAAGGAAGGGGAACGGTTTTACAATGCTCTCTAAAAGAAATCTATGATGTCTCAATGCTGCAAGCAAGAGGAAAAGAGATCCTGGGGGAAAGCACAGCTTCCAGGCCACCTTTGAAAAGAAGACCATAAACCCCAAACTCTTACTAGCACTCTCATTGGTCTCAGGCTGTCTCCATGGACTCGCCTCTCCCCCTGTTGCTGGGAAGGTACAGGAGATAAGAGAGGTCACCTGGCTTATACTAAATGCGCAAGCATCTGTACCTGCACACCCCTTGCAGATCTGGCCACTGTACACCATGACAGATGCAGTAAAGCTTAAAACATCTACAGAAGCATGAGTAAAACAAAGTAACAGAGATTCAGAAGACGTAAGCACGACTCTCAAAAGTGGCACCATTTGAAAACAATCCAGTTCACACGGGATCTAGGTAACTTTATGGATGAGAGCTGCATGCCATCAACATCACCACTTGGAGATCCTGGGGCAGAGAGGATGCTGGGGTAAGCACCCAATCACCTGACCGGGAGTGGCAAGTCTAGGCCTTCCTGTCACTGGACTCTTGTCTAAGAGCTGCATTCTATGTCACAAGCCCACAGGAGCAACTTAAACTCCTCAGTGGAACTTTTAAAGCCCTCTAGCATCTATATCTTCCCACCTCCCTGTGTAACTACGTCTCTGATTATTCCTCTGCACTCCCTCTCCACACCAGCAGGAATGAATGAGTCCAAGTGTCCCACAAAGCCATGTTCATTTCTGACCCAAGCTTTTGCTCATGCCAAACCTCCTTCTAGAATATCCTCCATGACTCCTCTCTGCCCAGCTCTTTTCTATTCATCCTTTCAGCCTTAGCTCAAGCAGCTCCCACCCAAATTCCCTTTCCCAACCACTCCAGTCCATAATGATTGCTTCTTATTTTGGAGTACTTTAGCATTTACAAACAGAAAAGTATCTATGACATTTGCTCATAGAGGGTTTTAAATTTTCATATAATTACCACTCACATGAATTTTTTATCTCCCCAACTAAATCATAAATTCCTATAAAACAGACACTCTAAAATAAACTCTTTTCCCTACTATGCTTAGGGAGGTATTCATTAAATTACTTGCTGAATGAAGAAATTTCAATCTCTAGGATTACCCACATGTTCCCACCTAAATATTCCTTTCGGAAAACTCTGCTGTCAACCTGCACTGCAACTGAGCTCACAGACAGGAAAGTACAAGGAAGTCATATGTTAGAAATTCCAATCAGATTACTCAAAACGTTGGACCAAGAAGATAATGGGGAAAACTGGGAAGGAAAAAACAAAAACAAAAACAAAACCTCAAAGCAAGCCTGAAAGCTGTCACCATAGATAAAAGAGTAAACATTTTAATTTTTAATTCAGGTAATCTAAAGAGAAATATTTTCTCCACTATCTTACGAATTTTACATATTAATTTAAACATATAGCACAACGGTAAACAGGTTCTATTTCACATGCCATTTCCGGCTGATACCTAGTTACTGTCCTGGGCTCTCACCTAAAGAAAGATTATAATTCCAAATCTATGTCTAGGGAAAAAACAAACAAACAAACACACAAAAAAAAATATATATACACATACATACACATACATACATATACATATATGTGTAGTATTTTGTGTATTTTATACATTATTGTATATAATGTATGCTATACATATACATAAGTACATGTAATTTATTACTTATATGGCGTCAGGGCACATTCTGTGTAGGTGCCTATTCTGAACAAACAGAAATATATATAAAATTAAGTCCATAAAGTAAATGGAATGAATTCATCATTTATCCTTGTGACAAAGATATTCAAATTCAATTTCCAAGAATACTGAAAAGAGAGAAGCAGCACTTGAATAAGAATTTTGGGACCGCTGATGTGAATAAGGGGATCCAAATAGATTTTGCTGCCTCCATACAGGGATGACCAATCATTATGCATCATAATCCCCAAAATAAAAGCCTCCGCCCCCACTCCATTATATAAAACCCCGGATCAAGTAACTCTTACTAGAAAAAAATAAAGATGTATTTAAAGATTATGAAACAGGGAGTCAAGAGACGTAAATGTCCTCACACAACTACTATTGGGTTGGCCAAAAAGTTCATTCGGGTTTTAAGGCAACGTCTTACTAAAGACCCGAACAAACTTTTTGGCCAATCCAATATCTAGCTGGGAATCTGTGAGATCATCACCTAATATTTCTGGACTCTCAGTTTGCCAGTCTGTTAAACAGGAGGAATGGCTATGATGTCTTTTCTGACTCCGAGGTTCTTGCTTTACTTTGAACATTACCAAATCACCTGTCACCGAGACTAGATATAACTATGTTTTCTCTTTTTTCTCTTTTCCAACTATTCTGTTGACATCGCGGCCTTTGCTGTTCCACTTCAGATCGCGTGAATTAAGAGAAATTCTTGGAAATATTAAGAGAACAGTAGAAATCCTAAAAATTGAAGTTATTTTGCACTAAGGTGCACTCAAAACTTGCCCAGGATACTGGGATATCCATCCTATGTATGTTCTGTCTAGTTTGATGCAGTATCTGCTTTACATCATACACTTCATGTAAGTAGGCTGACATGGGAGTGGAAGAGAAGTAGAAACAAACAAACTAAAAAATAATTTCTTGGTTATGCATTTTATATTTGAGGGAGAACCTTTTTCTCCTAAGCCTTAATACCCTGCAAGCATTTTAAAAGATAATGACCGTTAACTTTTTTTTCTAAGTCTAACAAAATTAAAATGCATTAAGATATACTTTAAAAGTCCTGCAGAGTACTGAAGACCATATTACCACCAGGACCACCTACACAGCAGGGTCTCTGGAATAGAAAGGAATGTCTATTGAACAGTTTTGAAGTGCTTCTTGGGCACTGGAAACACAAGTGTGTGTGCCCTCAGAAATCTAAGTCTCCCTGGCAGTGTAAACTGAAATCTGCTATCCTTGAGGTCTTTGTTCACCTGACCCTAATAAAGGTAACATTTTTGGTTCCAGAACATCCAGTAAAGAGACACTGTTGACAGGAGGCAGCAGTGCACTTGGCTGTGCCTATAAGCATCCATAAAGGGACATGGAGACACTGCTTCCTGCATGGGTGAACAGCAGTTCAGGCCCCTTTCACCGTCCTGGCTTTAGAGAGATTAGCGTGTTCACTGTATTCCCAGCCCCTGGCATGGTTCCTGGCACTTGGTGGATTCTCGGGAACTCTGTGTTAAAATACTGACTTGGAAATTTACTACTAGTCCGCCCACAATTTCCTGACTTCCTACCAACTTCGATGAAGCAGAAGAAATGGAATGAGAAAGCAATCTACAAACAGGAAATGCAAGGGATGCTCTGGGCAAAGTAACTAGTGCAGGTCTACTATGATTAGTAGCAAGCATCCGTGAAGGGATATGGAAGAAAGAAAAGCTAGAAAGGTATATGGAACCAGGTTCTGGAGAGCTTTGCTGATGAGCACCTTCTTTTTCCCCCAAATTGCTACCTAGAGGAGTTCAATACTTCTTTTTGGAAATGTCTTATTTTCCTTACACCCAAATCTTCCATTAAGTGTGATGGACTTCGTATCCATGCTACTTCTCAAAAAGGTCACCTCCTGTCTATACCAATAGAACCTGGTCCTTCTTTTCTACGACCAACCTGTCACATACATCTCATACACTATCACCTGATTATTCTTCCTAACTTCTATTTCTAATCTGGCCACACCCAGCTCAAACCTTCAACAGCTCCCCAAAATCTGCTGACTGCTTCCTTAACCTGCTATCCAAAGTCCACTATCCTATCTCCTCTCTGAACTTTACAGTATTTTATTTAAAGGTCTCTGATAGAACATATTGACTTTTATATCACAGATCCCAGATGTTGGATTGCTTTATATCACTTGTCACATCTTATTTATCTTTTCATCCCCTCCAGGGTAACCTAGCAGGTGGTAGTCCCTCCATGTTTGAGGAATGAATTAAATAATTAATTAACTGATCAAAGCATACTTGTGCTAAATATCTCTTCTCTTTTCTAAAGATCTGTATCACTTGTAGAATTGCAAACTGGAAGCTTGTGGGCTAAGTCCTCCTGAACATGTTTGATTTGGCCTGCCAAGAAGTATTTAAAAATCTGAACTTGAGTAACTTCAGAGGGAATACAAATATTCCCGTTGACCACAGGCCCCGCCCCTCTCTATTACCTGTCCTGATTTACCCATTTGTTCTCCTCTGAATTTTTGATTCTGCAATCCTTGACTTCACGTTTATACACAAATGAATCATGACAATAACTGAATTTTATTGGGTATTCACTTGTGCCAGAACTTGTTCTAGGGACTTTTCACATACTACTGAATTTTACACAATCTGATAGTCAACAATAAGGGCCTGGTGTTATGCATTTAATAGATCAGTGGTGTTAGCATTATCCCCAACTGGACAGTTGGATCTTAAAAAGTAGAGAGGCTGGTCCCCTCCGTGGTCCACACACAGAAGGAACTGAAGGTATAGTTACTGGCTGCCCAAAGGAAAGATTCCATGCCTTCTTTAAGAAGTTCAGGAAAGCTTGGGAAAGGTGGAGCGTTGGTCTCAGGGGCCACGCTAACAAAACCCACCTCCCACCTTCCTCAGAGGAAAAAAAGTTGAGTTGCCCCAGTCTGGCTCCCTAGTACTTAAGAAGCTCCAAGAAAAAGATGTCCACCTCCTTTCAGAGCTTTGAAATGCTTAGTAGGATCACCAGTACGAAATAAGACGTTCCCCATAGATTCCAGCCCCAGTTGGCTGTTTTGTGCAACATCCCTGCAAGACTTGACCCAAAGAACCATTTTTCTTAGCTCAGCCTCTCCACCAATCTTTTTATGATGCTAATAAATGAGGTAAAATCTAAGGTTTTGCCTTTTAAAATACGTATTTCAGAGTTTTCTTTATCTTCCCTTCATTTACGGTGAATCCCTCACAGTCTTCCCGTAGCCTTTTCGCAAAGGCACTTAATCTTCTCATCTAATGACACTGTCTACAGAGAGAAGCCACTGTGTCTCCATTCACCAATAGCCAGATCAATCATGTGTCTCTAAGAAAGTGAAGTCATACCAAGCTGGTTTTTAACATTACTGAGGGGTGTCATTAAAACCTCGGACACTCTGTCTGCGATGGGCTCTGATAGATTGTGATTAATTAGGTCTCTCTTTCCCATAGACTCCCTCCCTGCCTCTGCTGTCAAACCCGCTCACCCTAAGGCGGAGACTCCTGGGCTCCCCAGACCTTGTGGCAACCAGCTTAAATGAGGTCCAGGAAACTTCCTCACACCCACTCCTCTGCTCTGGAGTAGAAAAATGAAGCTCCTACTTTGTCTACTGAGAATGAACCAAGCAGGTGATGCAGCAACCTGTAACCTTAAAATGTGTGCCCTTCCTCCCCGTGATTCTGTGATGTTGCTCTCCTAAGGACCAGGATGCTTTCTTCTACCCTTCACTGTACATCAGCGGCATTTTCTTTGAAGTGGAAGAGGGGGGTCAAGAGGGGAAACGTTGTGTGACAATGAAATGGTGAATTAGCATTCTTTTTCTAGTCCAAATGTTCACCAGCCTTTGTGATATCTGCAAAGATTCTCTCATCCCAGGCTGTGGCTGGGAGGGGGCAGTGGATGGGGAGATTGGAATAGGCAGCTATTCCAGGCAGCTATAGTATGGGACTGGGCAGCACCAAATTCGAAGATTGTCCAAGGAAATATACAAATCACAATGTATCAATATGTTATGGACAAGGGAGTGGCCATCTGGATGCTTCTTCCCTAAATAGGTGGGTTGGGTCAAATCCATGAACACATTTCCCAGTGGGCTTTCTCTCTTCAGGCTTCAGTGTATTGATTTGTAAAATGGTTCTGTAGAATTCTACAGCTCTAGGAGGCCATGCTCTTCTCCCATCACAAACACTGAGGCGGTATTTATCAGGATTTCCCTTCAAAACTAGCATTCTGAGGATACTTGCTTCATAAACTGATGCTCTGATAGTCATTTCTCCTTTCTCATTCCAAATACTAAGTTCTGCTCCAAGAGTGTCTGAAGCCAGGAGGTTTCTTTTGACCAAGGACGTAATCACCCTTTCAATCGTGCATCAAAGCCAAACCAAAAAAAGTGACTTGGGAACCACATTTATAATAAATCTGGGCATTTCACAAGCAGTCAGACTGAGAATAAATCTCTCAATAAATCTCTGCTATACGCAGAGGCAGAAAGTGAATCAGGTGGATCTCTATCCACAATTTGTTGTGAAAGAAAATTCATACTTTCCAACTCTCCAAACTAGAGTACTGATCAACTCTCCAAACTAGAGTACTGATCAGTGACAGTGATCTGCTAAAACTCTTCAAAGGAGAATCTACAATTTTTAAAGGGGAATCTACCTTCCAAATTTCACTGTGCATCTGTTGTGCATCACCTCTGCCTTCAGATCCCGTTTGGAAATTTACTTTTTTCCCAGTGGGAAATAGAGATGCCTGCTAACTGCTGAAGATATAAAGAGCTTTTATCCCATTCAATATACATGAAATCCATATGAATTCCTTAAGCTAAGTATTGATGCTCCCATTTTACCAGTGAGAAAAACTGAGCCCAGACAGTGAGGTGGCTTGGCCAAGATCAGGTGGTGAGTTAGGGATGGAGGTGGATCTGGCATCCAAGCCTGCTGACATACTGCATTCCATGGCCTTTCTGCTATGCTACTATGCTAGGTTTTTGAAGTCAGAAAGGGAAAAACAAGTATAGTACATTAACACATACATGTTGAATTTAGAAAAATGGTACAGATGAACCCATCTGCAAAGCAGAAATAGAGACACAGGCGTAGAGAACAAACATATGGACACCAAGGGTCGGGGGGAGTGGGATGGACTGGGAGATTGGGATTGATGTATGCATACTACATGATGTATGAAGTAGGTGGCTGGTGAGGCCCTACTGTATAGCACAGGGGAAAAAAAAAAAGAAGGTACAATCTATTTGCAGGACAGATATTAAGTTAACCTTAAAAAATGCATTCCAATATACATTAGGTGCAGACAAACACTGTTTGATCCCACTTACACGAGGTACCTAGAATAGTCAAATTCATAGAGTCAGAAAGTACATTGGTAGATGCCAGGGGTCAGGGGGTGGGCTGGGGGGGTGGGAAGGGGGACTAGGGACTTAGTGTTTAATGGGGATAGAGTTTCAGTTTAGGAAGGTGAAAAATCTGGGAGATGGATGATGGTGAGAGTTGCACAACAATGTGAATGTACTTAGTACCACTGAACTGTACAGTTAAATATGGTTAAAATAGTATGTTTTATATTATGTGACTTTTACCACAATAAAAAAAAAATTAAAAAAAAACTATGACACTCTGCTTCAGTAGAGCAAAGCTTCTGCCTTTATAGCTGTCAATGTGTGTACTTATCTATATTTAAATATAAGCAATTGAAAAAGTGAACACTGCCCACCCTTCCATTCTTAATATGAAGTTCTTTAGTTTGCTAGTTTTTTTTCTATTAAAAGAACTCTCTTTAATCAAGCAAAAAGGCTCAGACTCTGTCTGCATGTTATAGGTTCCCTCCCAAGCTTGGTCTTTGCAACTGAATATTTCCATTTAAATGCTCCATCAATTCAATCAAAACGTTAATACTCTGATTACAAAGTACTGCTCTCTGCATTTTTAACATGTTTCTTCCCACTTCTTTCCCCCAGCAAAGCACAGAGCTGGAGTTCGCAAATAGGCAGGTCATTTTGGTTTAAAAGGGGACAATTTACATACCACAATGCTACAGCAATTGATGAGTAGAAATATTTCCGCAGATTAAACTACAATCTATATGCACCCACCCACATTCAAATCACTTTTGTACTCTGCACACAGCTACGGTACAGTTGCTAAAGCTCTGTGTGTTTGTAATGATCAGGGGGGACCAGTAAACTAGCAGCTATCCTTTTAAATCTGCATTAAAAATGGCTTTAGTGATGTGATTAAGAAGTGTAACTCTTTTTGCATTCTTTGCTGCATAAATGATGCTGAAGTTGGAGCAAATAAATAATCACAGTTTCAACTTCAAGGCATTATCCCTCAGACTACAGAGATTATATATTTTAACAAGTCAGATACACAGAACCATGTCAGGAATTTTAGAATATTAATCTCTTTCTCCCCTGTATGGAGAGTGACAAACACATGGTTTTGAAATACAACTGTGGCTCACATCCTGACATTCCCACTGTAAAATGGATAGCATGTAATGGAAGATCTGCTTAGTAATGACCCCGTCAATATGAGCCACCTCCCTGCTTATCTGCACTATAATATTACAGAGCAAAGCAGGGAGGCCAGGCTGGGGGAAAGCAGGATTTCTAATAAGGGGTTGGAGAATGTGCTTAAAAATGTTTTGGAGCAAGGCCTTCTCCCCACAGTGGATGGGGGGCGGCGGTAGAAGGGGGAAGGTTGCTAGAGGCATTGGTGGAAGAGGCGACAACCAATGGGATAGGCGTCCCCGGTATGAGGAAGCCCCTGACTCCAAAGTGCTTTTCCTACCTGCTCTGACAGTTCTTTTAACACAAAGCAAAGGCTTTAATCCTGTAATTAGGCATCAAAGGCATGTATCCCTGAAAGGCAGACTACAGTGATAAACTCAATACCGGCTAGCAGATTTTGACAGAGGAAAGGAAAGGCAGAGAGCACACAGCAGCCAAAGGGGAGGACGAGAGGTCCCACAGAGAAAAGGAGTGCTCAGGGAAGGAAGATAAACTTTGCTGTCTCGGGCTTCCCTGGTGGCGCAGTGGTTGAGAATCTGCCTGCTAATGCAGGGGACACGGGTTCGAGCCCTGGTCTGGGAAGATCCCACATGCCGCGGAGCAACTGGGCCCGTGAGCCACAACTGCTGAGCCCGCACGTCTGGAACCTGTGCTCCGCAACAAGAGAGGCTGCGATAGTGAGAGGCCCGCGCACCGCGATGAAGAGTGGCCCCCGCTTGCCGCAGCTAGAGGAAGCCCTCGCACAGAAACGAAGACCCAACAGAGCCCAAAAAACAAATAAATAAATAAATAAATAATAATTAAAGGTGCTAAAAAATAAATAAATGTATTAATCTTAAATGAATTTTCTGATTAAAAAAAAAAAACTTTGCTCTCTGATACTTGTGCTTTTTTTTTTTTTTTTTTTCTTACAGTGGCCGTAAGAAAAAGATAATGACAGCATGTGTTGGTAAGTCTAAAAGGTCTTTTACAATTTCCACCACATTTTATCTCAGCCATTGGTTCATTTAGGCCACACGTGTCATTAAGTATCTAATAATGAGGTTGGGCTACAAAGAATGTAAGGAGAAGAGAATGCAGGCTTGCTGTCCTTCCAGGAACTTACAGCCTAGCTGGGGAGGTGATATATAATTATTTAAAAGTAGAGATGAAAGTATGAGGAAGTGAATCCAGGGTGGCTTGGGCCCTGGGGAGAAGGATTTGAGCTGTGGACCCCTCACCTGCCCCAAGTGACCTGGCATTGCCCAGATTTACCACCACAGCCATTACCATCCCCAGAAAGAGGTGGCAGGTAAAAGTCACTGGACTTCAACACTCTTTTCTAGATGTTTCCACCCCTTGACCTAGCTCAGGGTCTCTGTAGAGTGCTGGGCAGATTCAGGACATTGTGTCAAGGGAGAGAGTGGACCCAGTCTGCACTCCGCTAGGCAGGCTGTGAGCCTATTCAGTGGAAGGGAGAAATTTCTCCAAGATACTGTCAAGTCACCTGAAGTCCTTTCTGAAAAATGGTAATTATATACGCATACACAAGTAAACATTTTTTTAAATATAAATGTTATTACCAAAGAGACCTCTTTTTAAGAAAACTAACTTCATAACACAGAGGTGATAGAAGACTCTCAAAGTCATAATGTGAATGACACAATTACGTTTTGAAACTGGAAAATTGTACATAACGATAGAGCAAGGACATCCTGTGTGGTATCTGATTCCTTCCCAGGAGATTTTCTTCCTATCTCCCTGTATAATTAGCCTTCCTTTCCTCTCTTAGCCTGTTTTCTGTCCCTCATGTGGCATTCCTTTATAAGGCCTTGCCTTGAAATTATTTGTGTACACCTTTCTTTATTTGATCCTGAGCCCCTGGAAACTGTGGCCAGCTTCTAACTTATTTATCCCCAGTGCCCAGCCCAGGTCCCTACACACAAGGCTTGAAGGAATAAATGACAATAAGCTAAATTAATAGTGGTGGGAAATTATATATATTGAACATCTTTATGGGTCAAATGCCTGTGCACTGACTACTGACTTACTTAATCCTCATGAAAGGTATGATAAGATTGCTTCCATTTTACAGATGAGGAAATAGGTTCTGAGGGATCAATAAGATTGTCCAAGGTCACACAGATCACTGTGGTTTGGAAAGAAGTGTGGCTGGGCATTGAAAGATGGAGAAAGTGAAAAAGACGAAGAAAGGAATGAGAAGAGAGATATTTTAGTGTCAACAATAATGTGGGAAACTACGGGGCATGCTGGATGGTGGGGGAGTGGACTGGCTCAAGCAGAGGTTAGAGTTACTGAGAAATAGTAGATGTTATGATTAGAACAGCTAGACCTGGACCAGGGTGTGGTGTGCATGTTATATGCCAGCACTCAACCACCATGCAGACTGTGTGGCATGTGGAGGAGGTGTCCTTTTCATTCTACAGTCAGTGAGGGTCAGAGCCATGAAAAGCTCTATCCAAGCCTCCTAACCTCCAACTCAGGCTCTTTCTTTTATATCAAACTGAGATATTATTATTTTGCAAAAGGATCTGAAGGTCTTCTGGGGTCTCTGGTATCGTGCTCATAGAAACAGATCTTTGATTGACATACAATTTCTATGTCTCTACAGATGAATTTGAAGGGTGCGTAACTATAAAGTATTTTGAAACCTGACTTCCTTTGTTAGTTAGCTGCAAGAAAATGCAGAAACCCAAAGAGAAAGGATAACCTTATGAAAACAAGCACCACTCTCCAATAGCCAGAAAAATCAAAGCAAGTAATTAACATCTGATGATAACGTTATCCAGGACAAACTGGTTACAATAGGAGATGACGACAATCCTTAGAACCCAATGTCTTTCCGGAATGCTTCCTGCCCTTAGTGACTTACGGCAGTTGAAGTCCAGTCCCCCTTGGTCAGCAGGCTTTGCTGTTTTTCTTAAGAAACGTCAGGTCTTACCTGCTAGTGTTGGAGGGTCATCTGCAAAGGCAGGGGTGTGGCTGTGTCTCACCATGAGGACAAGGACACTGGCAGCAGAAGTTCTGGGAAGTACTCTTTGGAGTGAGCCCTCCCAGAGTCTGCCATTAGCCCCACCAAAGAGCCCAGGTAGGCTTCAGTGTTGGGTCGCCTCAGGCCAAACAACCAACAGGGAGGGAACTCAGCCCCACCCATCAGCAGACAAGCAGATTAAAGTTTTACTGAGCTCTGCCCACCAGAGCAACAGCCAGCTCTACCCACCACCAGTCCCTCCCATCTGGAAGCTTGCACAAACCTCTTAGATAGCCTCATCCACCAGAGGGCAGACAGCAGAAGCAAGAAGAACTACAATCCTGCAGCCTGTGGAACAAAAACCACATTCACAGAAAGACAGACAAGATGAAAAGGCAGAGGGCTATGTACCAGATGAAGGAACAAAATAAAACCCCAGAAAAACAACTAAATGAAGTGGAGATAGGTAACCTTCCAGAAAAAGAATTCAGAATAATGATAGTGAAGATGATCCAGGACCTCGGAAAAAGAATGGAGGCAAAGAACGAGATTTGCAAGAAAAGTTTAACAAAGACCTAGAAGAATTAAAGAAAAAACAAACAGAGATGAACAATACAATAACTGAAATGAAAACTAAAATAAACAAATGGGACCTAATGAAACTTAAAAACTTTTGCAAAGCAAAGGAAACTACAAACAGGATGAAAAGACAACCCTCAGAATGGGAGAAAATATTTGCAAACGAATCAATGGACAAAGGATTAATCTCCAAAATATATAAACAGCTCATACAGCTCAATATTAAAAAAACAAACAACCCAATCCAAAAATGGGCAGAAGACCTAAACAGACATTTCTCTATTGTCTTCTCTATGATTCTATAGAGAATCAACGAATTTGGTAAAGTTGCAGGATACAAAATTAATACACAGAAATCTCTTGCATTCCTATACACTAATGATGAAAAATCTGAAAGAGAAATTAGGGAAACACTCCCATTTACCACTGCAACAAAAAGAATAAAATACCTAGGAATAAAACTACCTAGGGAGACAAAAGACCTGTATGCACAAAACTATAAGACACTGATGAAAGAAATTAAAGATGATACAAACAGATGGAGAAGTATGCCATGTTCTTGGATTGGAAGAATCAATATTGTGAAGATGACTCTACTACCCAAAGCAATCTACAGATTCAATGCAATCCCTATCAAATTACCAATGGCATTTTTACAGAACTAGAACAAAAAATCTTAAAATTTGTATGGAGACACAAGAGACCCCGAATAGCCAAAGCAATCTTGAGGGAAAAAAACGGAGCTGGAGGAATCAGACTCCCTGACTTCAGACTATACTACAAAGCTACAGTAATCAAGACAATATGGTACTGGCACAAAAACAGAAATATACATCAGTGGAACAGGATAGAAAGCCCAGAGATAAACCCACACACCTATGGTCAACTAATCTAAGACAAAGGAGGCAAGGATATAAAATGGAGAAAAGACAGTCTCTTCAACAAGTAGTGCTGGGAAAACTGGACAGCTACATGTAAAAGAATGAAATTAGAACACTCCCTAACACCACACACAAAAATAAACTCAAAATGGATTTGAGACCTAAATGTAAGACTGGACACTATAAAACTCTTAGATGAATACATAGGAAGAACATTCTTTGACAAAAATCACAGCAAGATCTTTTATGCAAGATCATTATCTCCTAGAGTAATGGAAATAAAAACAAAAATAAACAAATGGGACCTAATGAAACTTAAAGCTTTTGCAAAGCAAAGGAAACTACAAACAGGATGAAAAGACAACCCTCAGAATGGGAGAAATATTTGCAAATGAATCAATGGACAAAGGATTAATCTCCAAAATATATAAACAGCTCATGCAGCTCTATATTAAAAAAAACAAACAACCCAATCCAAAAATGGGCAGAAGACCTAAATAGACATTTCTCCAAAGAAGACATACAGATGGCCAAGAAGCACATGAAAAGCTGTTCAACATCACTAATTATTAGAGAAATGCAAATCAAAACTACAGTGAGGTATCACCTCACACCAGTTAGAATGGGCATCAGCAGAAAATCTACAAACAACAAATGCTGGAGAGGGTGTGGAGAAAAGCGAACCCTCTTGCACTGTAGGTGGGAATGTAAATTGATACAGCCACTCTGGAGAGCAGTAAGGAGGTTCCTTAAAAAACTAAAAATAGAATTACCATATGACCCAGCAATCCCACTACTGGGCATATACCCAGAGAAAACCATAATTCAAAAAGACACATGCACCCTAATGTTCATTGCAGCACTATTTACAATAGCCAGGAAATGGAAGCAACCTAAATGCCCATCGACAGACGAATGGATAAAGCAGATGTGGTACATATATACAATGGAATATTAGCCATAAAAAGGAATGAAATTGGGTCATTTGTAGAGACGTGGATGAATCTAGAGACTGTCATACAGAGTGAAGTAGTCAGAAAGAGAAAAACAAATATCGTATATTAACGGATATATGTGGAACCTAGAAAAATGGTATAGATGAACCGGTTTGCAGGGCAGAAATTGAGACACAGATGTAGAGAACAAACGTATGGACACCAAGCGGGGAGGCGGTGAGGTGCAGGGGTGGTGGTGTAATGAACTGGGAGATTGAGATTGACATATATACACTAATATGTATAAAATGGATAACTAGTAAGAACCTGCTCTATAAAAACATAAATAAAATTCAAAAATTTTAAAAAAAGAAATATCAGGTTTAACAACCATGCCAAGGTGAGCAATATGATTTGCTACTTACTGGCATTTGACCTTGATGCATGGAGTAATGCTAACTAGAAAGAAAAGACATGGTTCGAAAACTCCCAAGTAAACTTGAGGAGCCTGTGGGCTTATGTTTGGCAGCGTTAGGTGAAAAACAGCCAGTTTCCTTCTGCCATGTGAGTCTATTTAGCCATTCTAAAGCTTTCCCATCAGTGATATGGTATCTAGAGATTCAAAAACACTAATAATTATGTCCATTCTGAAGCTCTGCATTGACCATCAGCCTGGAACTTAATCAGACAGGCATGCAGGTTTTACAATTTAGAAACATTTCTAATATGCACCACTGAGCTCATGAGACCATCTATTTTTTCATGGACGCGGGCAGGCCAGTGACAATAACTAACTAGGAACTGCATTAGAGCAGCTGGGTCTTAGCCACAATTTACAGACTCAAATGTCTTCAACACTTCAGAGCCGAACCTGAAATTTCAGAGGTTCACTGGAGGCAAACACTGATTTGAAACTTTAGCAGGTCAATGACTTCTAATTAATAATAATGATCACTTTTTAAAGAGTTTACTAAGTTCCAGGAACTATGCTAACCACTTTACAAACATTTATTAATGGAATTATCACAATTAATTTATAAGGTGGACCCTATCATCATGCCCCGTTTTGAAGATGGGAAAGTTGAAGTTAAGAGGAGTAACTTGCCCAAGGTCACACTGCTATTTAGTGGCAGAGCCAGGACTTAAATGCAAGATTGACTGTTCATGTAAACCACTATTGTGAAAGCAAAGCGCAAATAATGGTTTATCTGCCAAGATGGCATCCTTGACCCAATGCACATCCCAAAATAGAAGACAGGGTATAATTTTCTTGATTGGTCAAACACTCATGACTTGAAAAAAAATCTACCTATTGGCAAACATTCATCGAGCATCTATTCCAAGCAAAGCACTGTGTATGTAGAAAGCTTGATTCTTGCCTTTGAAGAAGACAGTCTTTTAAGGATGATAAGACATGTGACTTGAGGGCTTATTAAGTTAAGGAGGAATCAAGAAAATGGAAGACATCATGTACTCAAACAAACACTCAAATTCAGCAGACATAAGAGTGTGAGGAAATTGGAGAAAGAAGAGAATGTGGTCAGAGAGGGGAATTTCAGGGTTCATATTATTATAAGTAAGGCAGTTCCAAACGATGATGAGGACCAAGATTTGGTAATGCTGCTGGGTGGTTGAAAAAGAGAGCTCAGACGATGAAGTCAGAGTACTGAAGGTATCTTCTGATATGAATGGAGAAATCATCACAGAGGGTATTAAAGGACATGATGAGGAGGAGAGTTGTAAGCCAGGGACGTGGGAAGGAACACGGCTAGGTAGCCTTGAGGTTAGCTTACAACCTAAAGGAACAGTAGGCAGGATAGCAGTTGCCCTCAGTTATGACACCTTCAGAGTTGGCATAGACGTAGCCACTCCTAATTTCACCCATCCCAATTACATATAAGGTTGGCTTTCATTTATTAAGAAAACTACCTCTTGGGAGTTTTCAGAAGGTCTCCACAGTTTTGATGCCCCAAAACTTTGGTGAACTAGCCAGTCTACAAAAATCAAAAATTATAGGTGACGAATATTCGAAAGGGACCAGTATACACAATCCAGGGGGCAATAAGACCTTTAACATGTTTCTCGTAACAGAATAGCCCTCAGTGGCAGATATTCCCAACGCTGACCAAAACAGCAATGTGTGCTAGAGACGAGATAGCAAAGGGAAACGGAGGTAAAGAGAAACTCAGCGGAATGTACGTGCCTCTCAGTGGCAGATCAGAATGGCAGCTACCTACGGCCAAACCAAAGACTATATGAAAATGCCTGGTATTTTGTCATTTATCGGAATTTGTCAGCATGACCAAATCCTCTCTCTCAAACAAAGAAGGAGGGTGTGAAGGAAGCAAACAAGATAAGCACACGGCATTCTCACCCCTATTAATGTGATTTCTTTGCATGGCCTTGTTCAGGACAAACTCCCATCACTGTGTTCATGTCACCACGGCAGTGACTTTTTAATGCAAATCAACTGTCTAACAGTATTTGTATTACAATAATAACCTGCAAGAACTTGTTTAATATCGGAAGACTTAGTGGAACAGATAGATGAATAGTTGCAATGCGATATCCACGGGATAGAAATTCAATTAGAAGCTGCAAGTAGAGCTGGAGAGCGGTGGTTATTGTTCAACCTGTACCACAGGGCCCTTTGCCGGAGCACAGCTATCAGCCGAACTGGTTGAGAAATTCTGTTTTCCTTTATGGCAATCTGTTAGCTTGTATAAAGTTAAATTAATAAAAACACCAAGCTGCCTCTGTGGTGGGAGAGCAGGATGAGGCCAAGGGCTAGTCGCATATTTTAATTATGGATTAAGTGCATTAAGCCATGCAAATTAAAGACATGCCACAATTATAATAAAAATGAGAGACTGTGCATCTGCAAACGGTGACTGTATGACTACTGCATCCAAAGGAGAGCGCTGGGGCCCTACCTCCAAAAGGCAATTGCTTCTGCTATAAAAAAAAAAAAAAAAAAAGGAGGAAATTACCTTTCACGCACACTTTCCTTCTGAATAGGCAGAACAGTACTTCTTCTAAAGACAGTCAGGTAAAAGTCACATGGGGCTGTTGACCGCCTCTGCTCTGTGCTCAGAACTGGGTCCCACTGCACAGAACCTACACATTTCAGTGGGGAGCACTCTGGAGTGAATGAAGGTTGTCAAGTTCATTTAGGAATGAACGGATTCCCAGCAACTAAGGAAGAGCAGAAAACCAGGGGTCTTATATCACTGAGGGAAAGCAGTCCAGGGACAAAGACATCCTGCATTCCACGTTACCGCATTTCTGCCTCAGAAGCCCTCGCTATGTTTCCATTTTCTTCTAGTTTTGAAAACAGGAAGCAAAAGCCCTTCTTGTGAAAATGACTGACACTTTGGCATCCCCTGCTCCCTGCTGAGGCACGGGTTCTTCAGATCTTTCTTTGCTCTTTTCTTACCACATTTATTGTGTGGGAGCATACTCAAGTATGTGTGTGTGTGTGTGTGCATGTGATTATAATCACATTCTGCAAACAGAATATCAATCCTTCGAGCCATTCGAGACATAAGCTCTCAGTCATGGCAAATGATGATACTTCCAGCACATAACACAATTTTCCTTCTGCCAAGACTCCAGCATATTGTGCTTTTCAGAAAACAAACTTTTCAACCCATATTGTTTGTAATGGTGCATGGGAATGGGCGTGCGTGTGCACATATGGGCAAGCACATGAGACCCACACAAGGAAATGGAGCTAAAGAAAGGAAGCTAATCAGAAATCCAAAAGGAGATGTCAATGCAAGAAGCTTTTACCTGCATCTCCTTTGTTATTCTTCCCCTATTGCAGGGGTTCCCGAATGATGACTTGCGGACTAATCCCTTGGGACATTTGTAAAAGTATGAGGATCCCTAGGTCCAATTTCACACTTACTGGAACGGGGTCCCTGGAGGATGGGAGCCGGAAGCTGGCATCTAGCAGGATTGTGGCCTGTCGTGGCCAGGTGATGCTGATGGACACTCAATTTGAGAACCAGTCCTCTATTTTCTTGTCCAAGCCAAAGACCCCAACATGCAGATAGATTCTCAAAAATACTTAATCAGTAGTATCATCAGACACGATCCCCTCATTTTCCAGACAATGAAGCTGAAGTCCAGGAAGGAAAACCAACCTGCCAAAGGTCACACGGGAGTCACTGCTGGAATTCAGGCCAGGCTGGTGACAATGCCTGCCATTTATAATTTAACATATAATTTAAGAGCACTTTGCCAATTATCATCACATGCACTGTTCACAGCATCTTATGAGTTTCACGCGGCAGTTATATTTCTATGACAGACGTGGGTATAGAGACTTGGAGTAGGATGTGGTTGACTAGGGTGTAAACTTTGTGTGCTTTATTCAGCCACGTAGACCAGTGTCTGGCTTCATGTGAATGATTTTGCTTTGAATCAAATGGTCAGAGTGAGCAGAGCAGTCAGTGTGGGACACAGCAGAAGTCACCTCCTCGCCTAAAGTATGACCGTGTTCCAATCGGTTAAGACTCTAAACAGAAATATGAGGCAAAGGAATAAAATAAAGACCTCTCAGCAGGGTCTGAGAGCGCCAAGCAAGCATATCCCACAATCCAGACTCTGTGCATCTCCCCGGGGAATCCCTGCCCTCCCCGTTCAGGTTTCCAGGAAGGGCAGAAACAAGATCACCGTCAAGCTGTGTCTTAGGGGCAGGAGCACCTGGGCCTCAGCTCACAAACACTGATAGAAAGGATTCCAGCAAGACGGCTCGAATAAAAATGGATCGAGGATTCAAAACCAATTACCAAAGTATGATCTCACTCAGATGGGCATGCTAAGAATAATTACTCTCTGTAAGAAAAGTGTCTGTTGTAGACACATTGCAGAAGGCTGCATAATTAAATACAGCTGCCAGTTCTCATTCATCTTTCTGGCGATTTGCATTTGAGGGTCCACCTGGATTGCCAAAAGCCCGGAGCCAACGTGCCGAGTGGGGTCAAGAGCAGGGGCTTCACATTTCTAAGGTAGCTGGACTCTAATGAGGCACTTCTGATGGGTCCCAGCTCCGAACATCAGCTTGCACCCCCAGTTTAGTTAAGGGGACCCCATACGTAGACCGCATGCCCTTCCTCCTCCCTTCCTGGAAAGCTCTCCCCTGTCTCTTTGCCTAATTACATCCCAGCCATGCTGCAAGGCCAGATCCACGATGGAGCTGAGTTCTCTGTGCCTTCATTCCTTCATCTTCAAAATGGGGATCGTGAGAGAAGTCACCTCCTCAGGTGGTTGTGAGAATTTTAATCTACAAGTCATTTTCCTTTTTTTTCAAAATTTTTATTGGAGTATAATTGCTTTACAATGCTGTGTTAGTTTCTACTCTACAGCAAAGTGAATCAGCTATGTGTATACATATATCCCCTCTTTTATGGATTTCCTTCCCATTTAGGTCACCACAGAGCATTGAGTAGAGTTCCCTGTGCTACACAGTAGGTTCTCATTAGCAGAAACAGAGTCACAGACGTAGAGAACAAACGTATGGATACCAAGGGGGAAAGAGGTGGGTGGGATGAATTGGGAGATTGGGATTGACATATATACACTATTGATACTATGTGTAAAGTAAGTGTATCAATTTTCGAACAGTACATGGCACCCAGTTATCTCTCAGTAGATATGACTTTATCCTCTGGCCCCTCTGGCCAACACCGGCCCGTTTCTTCTCCAGTTGGTCTCTAGGTTCCTTGAGGTCCAGCAGCCTTAAATCCTTTGGCCTCTCACTATAAAAGATGCCAGAAGACAGGCCGGCAACAGAGTCAGAATGATGCCTTAGAGGTGGGCTCATTGCAAGAGCCCTTCCAAGACAGACATCCGGGGGGGGTGAGAGGAGCAGTGGTTAGAGGAGATGGGTGTGGGACGGGCCTGCCTCATGTAAATCAAGCTGGGCAGAGCCCACGGGGTCTCTCTCAACATGGCAGACGCCATCTTCACTACGGCCAGCTTCTCCTTCACGTTGAACTCGTTTCTCCCTCCCTCCCTCCACTCCTCCGGTCACTCTGAGGGCTGCCCTCTTGGCCAGCTGCCATATATCCTTTGTTGTCTCCAGGATCAAGGCAACCTAAACCCTCATGCTTTCCCCAGTACCCCATCAAAGTCTCTCTCAAAACTTTCCCTCACACTGAGGTGCCAGGAGATGTCAGCAGTTGTAGGTATTACCTTTGTTTGAAATACAGTTTTTAATGAGAACAAAAATATTTATTAAATATAATAATGATCCATCAGTTTCATCAAGGGGCTGGCACATGGTGGGGCTTAACAAATACGTGTTGAATAAATGTGTGCACAAATGAATGAATGAATACATGGCTCCCACTCATTGCCACTTACTAAAGGTGGCTCGATGCTTCCCTTTCCCAAGGATTTAGATTGGCCAAGAAGGACAGTTCCAGATGATAGGATCAGTATGGAAAAAATAAATATTAACTGAATCGAGTGCTTTTGTTTACATATGTTTTATCTGAAAGACAAAAATAGGGTAAAACGTGCACCATCCTTTGAGATCTGTTGAGACTTAGAACATGCATCTACTGGGCATCAACCATAATAACAGAAATACTAACGATAACAATAATCGTAATGACAACCATCTACAGCATTACTAGAGCTCTTATGATATGCCAGGCACTGTTCCAAGAACTTCCTCTTTACTCCAGAAAACAACTCTATGTAGTGGCTGCCATCATCATTATGCTCATTCTGCAGATGAGGACACCAAGGTACAACAACTGGAAATGTTTTGCAGCTAATAATGATGAAGCCAGCAAGAGAACCAAGGCAGTCAGCACTACACAATATGTGCAGTCATCATGCTTCCCGAAATTCCCAGTCCTGAGTTCAAACATTTAATCTAACACATTCAAACATGACACATGGTGTGTTCTGCTTCGAGTTTGGGAAGAGATGGCTGGTGGCATTGCCTAGAGGGGTCCATCTGAGAGATGCCATCAGGAAATCAGAGCCAGGGGGGAAGATGGCTGGACTGGATGGGGAAAGCCTGTCCTAGAAGCCATGGCCATGGACTAGTTAGATTAAAGGGGCCTACATCTGAAGTGAAAGACACAAGTGAGCATCCCTGGCAAACTACATGAAGCACGGGAGATGGGCGGTCCCATGAGAACACAGCTTTGCAACAGCATGAGATTCTGCTCCTACAGAGTCCACATTAGAAAGAGTAAGATAGCAGACATGGCTCGGGAATTAGAACTTTGCTCATAATTTTGGAACCTTGCGATGTGGCATTTCTCAATGAGGTGTTAATATCACTGGTATGCTTTTAATTAATGGTCTCTAGCTGCACATGTTATTTAGAAAGAGACATTTCCCCAAGAAAGCAGCCAAGACATTTTCCCTCAGTCAGAGAACAAACCCCTAAAGCACTCTGAAGTCAGAGTAAAGGAAGAAATGGATAGAATCACCTGGGCTGAGCCACAAGGCTCCTCAGCAATTAAAAACAACCCTATAGGAAAAGATGAAGCAAGGATGGGGTGGGGTGGGGGTGGGCATGTTTCTAAGAACCACATGGAGCCAGAGCCCTGCGTGCTAAGGAACGCGGAGAAGCTCGGGTTGTAAAACCACGGAATACCACCCCTCATTAGTGCTGCATTTGATGGCTGTGTAAAAGGAAGAAAATGATCCACTTAAAAAGGGTCTTTAACATTGATGGGTCAATTTTGGCAATTACAGGATTTACGCGGCTATCTTTGCACCACATTGAAATGAGCCACGGCAAAAGCAATCTTCACTCACTTGTTTAGCTGATGACCATGCAGCTCTTTGAAGGCTTGCCTCCTCATTATCTTTTAGGTCTCAGCTCAAAGGTCAACTCCTAGGCAGGGCTGGGACCAGCAGGAGATAGGCAAGCAGGGTGTCTAAGGCACGAAATGTAAGGAGGCCCATGCAGGGCCCTAAGGAGGAGTGCCTCCTTAAATAATGCACCCCGGGCACCTCACCTGCCTCCTCTGTCTCACCCTAGTCCCAGCCCTGCTCGTAGGTGAGGTGACCCCTGACCATTCTAATAAAAGTGCCCCCTGTTGACTGAAAAAAAAAAAAAAAAACCCACAACACGAGAGCTGTGAGTTTCGTTTTATCTGGGGCTTACTGAGGACTATAGCCTGGGAGACAGTCTCTCAGATGGCTCTGCGGAACTGCTCCAAAGTGGTAAGGGGGTAGGTCAGGATATATACGTGATTTTGGTGAAGGGGGTACACGCAACCAAGCACACATCTTGGTAGA
Organism: Eschrichtius robustus; assembly: GCF_028021215.1. Lineage (NCBI taxonomy): Eukaryota > Metazoa > Chordata > Mammalia > Artiodactyla > Eschrichtiidae > Eschrichtius > Eschrichtius robustus. The sequence continues at coordinate 115,037,957 of NC_090830.1, read as the reverse complement.
AGGTTGCTGCTAGTCACGAGGAGCAGATGTCTCTGTGAATGATTTTAGTGCTTTTCTAGGTATGAGAAGATGCAAGAAACTGGGTTCATAAAATTTTCTCCTGATAATATCTAACTATCTGAAGGCCTGTTCTGCCAGTTTTTCCCAGAGCACAGAGTGCCCCATTCCTGACCTCCACCCTGAACTCCTTTCAGGGTGTGTTAAGGGTCAGCTAACGCAGTGGCTAGTGACTTCATTCTTGTAGAAACCGATGGTGAGCGACACTCTTTCGCTGGCCCCCCTCACCACCCCTCCCCCATGCCCACCGATCATACCACCCGGTGGCACTCGCCGTACGTATTCAGTTATCACCGTTACTCATCTGCTTCCTGTGGTCCCCACTCTTGTGTCCACTCCGAGCAGGGACATGGTCTATCTATCTTCCCCACCCCTGCCTGGGGTCCCTACTGCCCCATGTGGGGTTCAGCACACAGTAAGGAGGCTTCCAGGAATGTATGGGTTAAATGGGAATAAAACAAGGATGTGAAAGCCTCCCAAGAGAATGGTATGCAATGACTCTAAACAACCAACAAAATCCTCCTAAACCCTTATTCTTCCTCCTGATGTTAAAGTTTACACGAAGAACCAGTGTTGTGGGTGCATGTTCAAAACTGAAATACTCCAAACAAGACTTGGGGTTGGGGGGGGGGGGAAGCACCTGAGTTAGTAAAGAGATATGCAAAAAATGTGAACTCCACAAGCATTAGAGCCACATTTTCCCAAACTGTTGAGAGAAAAAAATGGAAATAATGAATGAACACCCGCTTATAATAGGCACTTCTAGATTATTTCAACTAATGCTCACATTAACACTCTGAAACAAACCCTGTTCGCACTTTCCAGATGAGGACATTAATGTGAAGATTAAAGAGGTTACATAATCTGTCCATGATTTTACAGAGAATAACTGAGGCATCCAGTGTTCAAATCCAGGTTTCCGCAAGCACCAAAACTACTCTTTCACATGGCCTAACGAAGCATCTAGACTGATTTAACTTCAAGGACTCAAGGTTATAAACATAACAATTACTGATGGTCATGACTCTTCCCAACTCTGATTATTCTAAAGAATTCCTGTATCAATAAATCCAATAAGTCAGAGTAGTCAACACAATTAAATAATTTGTTTTTTGGAAATATATATCTTTTTACATATTTTAAATATCCATCCTGTTACTTTCCCACCATAATAGTTGTTTTGTTTTTGAGGTGTTTTTTTTTTATTGGGGTACAGTTGTTTTACAATATTGTGTTAGTTTCTACTGTACAGTGAGGTGACGTAGACTTAATAACTTCTGTTACATAAACACCTAATAGCTCCCTTACCTTACTTAATCTGTGTCTTTTCTTCTTGATCAGACCTCTCTGCCTCAAGTACCTGACCTTGAACATTAAGTCAAACGTTAGGTCCTCAAAAGAAACCACCACAATTGTGTCCCTTTTCCCTCTCAGACCTTTTTTTAAACGCACTATTCACTGTTTTGGCTGTATTTTAAATGCACTTCCTTGCTCCCTTCCTTTTCAAATTTCAGGGATAATGCATATGAGGTGTCAGCCACAAGCTGATGAATGTGGGACGTGAACAGAGAACTACTGTCTGATCCCTACACATCTGCCTCCCATGAAGGCTCGTGACCAAGGACAGAAGCACTGCAGTCAGCCTGTGTGTGTGAAGCCCAGCCGTGCAGAGAAGGTGAAAGATGCATGAGCCTTCCATCCCTGGTGTGTTCTGAAACAGAACCCGACTTTCACTGTCAGGTGCATTGTGTTCAGCTTGTAGCTTCACTTTAGGGAAAAGAAAAAAGCCGTGTTCTTTCAAGGGCCTCTTGGAGAGTGGCTTTTCAGACTCAGCCAGATTTCTCCTGGGTGAGAGCCCGGCATTTGATCACCTCCATGTCTTCAGTTTCCCACTTCTCTGGTTCAAAGGCAAAGGGTTTAGTCACAAGCCCCTAAGGACGGGACTCCCAAGACCTTTCAAGGCTGCCTGCCTTCCATCTGAAAGTGTGACGGTTTCAGTTTTGGTCCAGTATCTTGCCCCAACCAAGTGACATGAAGAAAGTCACTTCCCTTCTCTGAATCTCACTTTCCTTATCCTTACAATCTGGAGGGAAGGCTTGATAATACATGTTTCTCCTACGTGAAATGTCAGCAATCTACTTGAGAGAATGTGCGAAGGAAGAGATCTACAAGGGGTTCTGTCAAGAACTGCTATCTAGGGAGTTGGGAATCTCATGTCTACCTGCCTGCCCTGGCTTCTGCCTGTGGATTCCCGCTGCCCACCTCCTGCTTCCCTCTCGTCACATGGCTCCTATCGCGTGCCAAGCACAGTGCTTGGTGATGAGAAAGAATGTTGTATAAGACAAACATACCCCTGCTCTCAGTGGATCTCTGTTTAGCGGGGAAGGTGGCACAGAAGTGAAATAACTAACTAATAACCCTTACATAAGACATAAAATGAAATGACTTTAAGCTGTACAATTATTAGTGCTGTTAGACAATGAGAGAGGGACCACCTCGGAAACCTCTCTTAGAGAGGATGGCTGGGTAACACCTCTCTGGAGAAGAGATGCTTAGATTGAAGAAATAAAAGGTAAAGAAGAACTAGGCTTGTGAAAAATGTGACTAGGGGCAGGAGGAGAATGAGAGTATTCCAGACAGATGTGAAGTCCCCAGGCAGGAAAAAACTTGCTTTGTTCTAAAGAGACTGAGAGAACACCAGATTGCCTTTGGTGATTTGGGGCGGCATGCACTATCACGCCACCATTTGCTCTTATGGGTCTAGATAAACTCGGTGCATTCACCTCGTCACTGATGCTTTAATAGTGGACAATGAGGGGCAAAATGACGGGTCCAGTGATATTTCTGATGCAAAGATGTTGGGAGCACCCTGGTCCAGCCCTCACTGGCTGATGCCGTCCATCACAGCACACACCAAAGGGCCATGAAAGAAAGATGGTACCACCCAGTGAGATCCTTAGCTGGACCTTGAAAGGACTGACTCTGGCTTTGGTGCCAGTCTGTATGAAAAGGTCAACGAGGTTTACTTAGATGCCCAAGGCTGGACAGGTCCCTCTGTGGCTGCATCCATCCCGTGATTCCAGGGAGGCCATGCTCGCTAGGGCTCTGGGGCTGTGGGTGCAGTAACACTAAGCTCTCCCCAACTCCTACAGATCCCTAGCAGAGGAAAATCTTTAAAATTTTTTTTTTAATCTTAATTTTTTAAATCTTAATCTTTTATAAACATGTAATAATTTCTGACATCTCTGAGCAAGATAGCAAAGCCAGAACTCCACGTAACATTTCCATACACATGTAGCATCCTGCTCAGCTCATACGATACCCAGCACTTCTCTACACATCTTGCCATCAGCATGTTTAGATTAGAGATAATATGAGAAAGTCCCCATTCCTGGTGCACAGCAGCCGTTCGGTATACCCTAACGAGTATGAAAACTGCCCCCAAGCACATACCACCCCCCACTTATCCCCCAATCTCTTGGAAACTTTCATTTTGTCAACCCTGATGAAACAATCTGGCAACTGCCTCAAAATGGCCAGTGAATTTTGATAACTGTGGCATTCTGCGTGTGCATTCTCAGTTTTCAGCTGGCTGGCTTTCAACACATCGCTGTCACTCCAAAATATCCATTTATCCCATCCTACACCATCTAACTGTGACAGAGGACAGGCTACAGAGCAGAAAACACTGCTACTGCAAAGCTGGTGACAGGCGCAGAAGGGGCACCAAGAACTAAGTGTCTACTGGGGGCTGCCTGGCACTCGGAGTCCCTGCAGGACCTGAGGCTGCTGGACCCAGCCAGGCTTTCAGTAGACTCCCCGTATCAAGACCAAGGAAACCCAGGTGGATCTGGCTACCAAAAAGACATTTATTCAGCACATATGACACTCAGAGCACACAGCCACGTGCTGTGGGTGATCTCAAGAAGCCACACGTGGTACGACCAAGTAGCAGGTAAGTGGGTAGAAAAGCAGATTTTAAGAGACTCAAAAGAAAGAAGAGAGAGAATGCTGGGCTAGAGTGCTCAAGAAAGTCTCCGGAAGAAAGTAGAACATATGTCCTGAAAGTGGTTAGGAGGAGAGAAGAGGGAATTCCAGAATGGCACGTGGCATAAGTAAAGGCTGTCGGGAAGTGAGGCAGTGGCCTGGCTAGAACAAAAATCTATGGAAGCATGTGCTCTGCTGGGAATCTCCTAGTTTCCATCTGTGAAATGGGTACTAAACTCTGAAGAGACAGGGTGGATGCCACCCAAGAAACCACTCGAAGCTTCCAGTGGAGAACTTCCTTGATTATGAATAAGTCCTGAGCTGTTCATCTGGGTTAAGAGCCCAAATCTACCTGCATGAACTTTAGCAGATCACTCATTTTATTAAAAAACTCAGTTTCCCCATCTTCAAATAAGAAAAGCATAGTAGGACCTACTTCATAAGTTTTGGGGGAGGACCGGATGAGATAATTGAGCAGAAAACAAGCAGACGTTTCCCCAAAATGAATGTCACAGCTTATTCAACAATTTTTAGCACATGTTTCCCATCTAAGGGATGACGTGCTGCTTTGTAAGAACAGATTGAAAAGGTGAGAGCTCTTCAATCTTAAATAAAGCTAAGAAGGAATGTGGTTTTTTAAAAATAAAGATTAGCAGATTTGATTATTTACAAAATGTAAAACTCCTACTTTATGAAAAGCCAAACTATGATAACAGGAAAAAACAGAATGGGGGAAATATTGGTATCAGATTCAACAATGCTTTCAGTTTATATATTAATACTAAAAAATGTATAAATGATAAGGAAAACAAGCCCCCAATATATAAACATACAGAACACATGAAAAGAAAAATACATGTAAGGAATTACAAGTAGCCAACAAAACAAAGAAAAAAAATGTTCTATTCACAATAATACAAAACCAGTAATAAAAAATTAAACAAAATTTCAATGATAATAGATCTTTAAAGCATTCATTAAATGATGGCACACTCCTGCTTAAAGCCTTTTAGGTGTATCCCATGTGCCCAAAGTAAAACCCAACGTGTTTTAAATGGCTGACCAGACACCACAGCCGTGCCTCTTGCCATCTCCCACATCTCACGGACCACTCCCCCTCACCCACTGGCTTACTCTGGCTCCTTGAAAAAGGAAGCTCCCACCCACCACAGGATCTTTGCACAGGGCTGCCTGCAATAGTTCCCCCTCTCTCCTCTCCAGCCCCTCAGCTCCCGGTTAATTCTGTCTCATCCTTCAGCCCCAGCTATGGGCACTTCCCAGCTGGTACGGATTGCCTTGCATCCCCCACAAAGATTCATACCTTCGAGTCCTCAGAATGCGACCTTATTTGGAAACAAGTTTGTCACAGATGTAATTAGTTAAGATGAGGTCATACGTGAGTGGGGTGGGGTGAGCTAATCCAATATAACCCAATTTATAAAATAAAATCATCCAATTTATAATCTTATAAAAAGGGGAAATTTGGATGCAGATACACACACAGGCAGAAGGCCCTGTGAGCAGGAAGGCAGGGATGGGGTGATGCTTCCACAAGCCAAGGAGCACCAAAGATTGCCAGCCAATCACAGAAACTAGGGGAGAGGCATGGAACAGATTCTCCCTCACAGCCCTCAGAAGGAACCAACCCTGCTCACACCTTGATCTTAGACCTCCAGCCTCCAGAACTGCAAGGCAATAAAGTTCTATGGTTTAAACCACCTAGTCTGCGGTATTGGTTACAGCGGCCCTAGGAAACGAATACACCCAGGAAAGCCCTCCACAATCCTCCCGCTGGGGGGGCTCCTGCCCTCTCACTGCCTCGTGGAGCCCACACTTTCTCTCACCCGCTGTGGAGAGTCCTGGGTCCCTGGGCCTCCACACTGGAGGGAAGCAGGAAAGGAGCAGGCAGCCGGCCTGTTCGCTCCCCCTCCACCCGTGGGATCTAGCATGTGGGAGCGCTCCACAAGTATCTGCTGACTGTGTCTGGGAAACACAGGAATAAGTCCTGGCAGGCAGGAGACTGGACTGGAGCCTTGAGGGATTAGGGCAAAAGGCAGAGCAGTCCAGAAACTGAAGCAAACACTCACAAAGCATATGTGCTGTGAGCCAGCACTCTTCCAAACACGTTACCACTAGTAACTCAGGGCGTCTCTCAGCCTCCCAGTGAGGCAGGTACTGTCATCACTCCTACTCCAGAAATGATGAAGTGGGGCCCATAGAAGTCACTGCCCAAAGCTCACAGCTGGGAAGTGGCAGAGCTGAGATTCGAACCCAGGCAGTATACACTAGAGTCTGTGCTTTTAACCTCTCTGTACAGTGATTCTCAAGAACCTGTAGGCAAGCAGGTACAGGTAACAGGTAAGACAGGTACAGAACAGGTAAGCTTATGCTCGACAAGTCCCTCAGGGGTTATTAAGAGAATTGTGGGGGAGATGAGCCCTATTCCAGACCTTTACAGAAAGGAAGAGACTAGACCCTCCCATGTTCCTACCCTTGAAGCTTCCATCACAGATCATGCCCTGGGTTGGAGGAGCCATGGGTATCATCCAGGAGGAATTTCCTGTAGTCTCCCTCCTCCACATGAGTCTTGCACCAAGGTCTTGCACGGAGAGCATTATAAATCTTAGACTGGTTGAAACTCCGATAACAACTTCCAACCTCAGTCAGGTCTTCCTCAGTGACTGCCTAGAGTAGGATTAAGTGCACAGGCTCTAGTACCCAAGCGTCTGGATCCAAATTCCAGCTATACTACCTACTAAGTGCATGGCCTTGGGAAAGTCATTTAAACTCTCTGGCCCTGAGGTTCCTCAGCTGTAAAATGGGGATGACAGCAGTCTTTACCTAACCGATTTTTCATAAGGCTGGGTAAAAACATATGTAAAGCACTTCAATCAGTGCATAGTTAGTGCTCAGTAAGTGTGAGCAGCTACTATTTTTTTTTTAACATCTTTATTGGAGTATAATTGCTTTACAATGGTGTTAGCTACTATTATTGGTGTGATTGCTATTGTTTTCATTTTATCAGTTCAGATGGGCCTGCGTATGCTCACTCAGCAGGGGACATGTATGTTCTTCTTGGAGACTGCGAATACATCATTTTCCAGAATCTCATTACCCAAGTCTTATTCCAATAATTTTACGATAATTTTAGGTATACTAATGACCCTAAAGCATAAAAATGCGTACGTGCAGTATTCATATACCACACACATATATACACAGTGGAAACTGTGATAACTTTTCTCTTTAAATTTCAGAGATTTCTTTCCCAGCATAAGAGTTGCAGAAACGCACCTTTTCATAACCAACTGAACAAGTATGCTGAGTCTTAAAATTTCTCCTCTAGAAGTCTATCCTAAGAAAATCATCTAAAATGCAGACAGAAACAAAGATTTATGTATCTAGATATTCATGGCAACATTTTTAAATAGTGAAAAACTGTAAGACAATCTAAATCTCTAAAAATAGAGGAATGAATATAGTTAAGTAAATTACAGAACAGCAATACAATACACTATTATGCAAACATCACAATTATGTTTGTAAAATATTTTGAATAACAGAAAAATGCTTAGTTAAATATTATATGAAAATAAGAAACAAAATTGTTTATACAAGAGAGTCACAATTATGTAAAATTGTATAGGTAAAAAATGTATAGGTATATATATATATTGAAACTTAACAATGGTTTTAAACAGGATTAAGATGGTGGCTACTTTTTTATAGTACTCTTCATTTTTTATTAGTGAAATTATTGCATAAAAATTTAAATATGCAAAATAAGAAAAAAACTTAGAAGCTTAGGAAACTTATTGTTTCTTCCTTGCTGGCCAGACAAAATCTTATACAACATCTCAATTCTGATGTCCTAGAGAATTCAGGCAGGTGTGTTTAAAGGTAATGCCAACAGAAGGTATCACAGTATCAGAGTAAATCAGAATTTGCTCCAATTCCAAATTCTTTCCAGTTTGCATTGTTACAATCCTGTCTTCCATATCCCCACAGCGAGGAATGAAATGGAATAACCTTAGGAAGTCAATCACTTCCTTTGTCCTCTGCCCCACGCTTCCAGAATGCTGAAGGTTGACCTTTGAGTATAGTAAGCCAGTAAGTCATGCCTGGTTCCTGATGGCCCTTCACCAGGTCTGACTTGATGAGCTAGTCATCACACCTTAACTTCAGTGGCATAGAATTCATGTTTATACACCTGAGAGCCAGTCAGAGATTCAGGGGGATGGCAAGGAAGTTTCTGGTTTCCCTCAAGCAAGTTTGAATTTCAGCTTCCTGCCTTCCTCGTTCCTGACCCATTAAATAACATTAGATCATTGGACATTCTACAAAGGTAGGCAAATAAACATAGAAGCAAAGACACATATGGATAGATGGATGGATAGATAGATAGTGGTAAAAAGCATAAGAATGTCACAACAGTCTCAGAACTGATCCTCCCTGCCTACAATTTTCTTCCCACACTAAATCACCTTTTCTAAACACATCTTTCCAAAACACAGCTATAACCCAAAAATTTGGTAATGGCTACATGATATACGAACAAGTAAATTCTCACATCAAAGACAAAGTGTTGGGGAAGAAAGTAAAAGTGTAGAGTTTTTGTATGTGATTGTTGTTATCAGCTTAAAATAGGCTGTTATAACTGTAAAAAGTTTAATGCAAACTTCATGGTAACCACAAAGGAAAAAACCTAGAATGGAAACAAAAGATAAAGACAAAATAATCAAAGTATATTACTACAAATAATTATCAAATAAGAAAAGAAGACAGCAAGAGAGGAAGAGAAGAACAAAAGAACTACAAAACAGACAGAAAACCATTAACAAAATAGCAAAAGTGACTCTTATCAATAATTACTTTAAATTTAAATGGATTAAACTCACCAACAAAAAGATATGCAGTAGCTGAATAAATTTTTTTAAAAAGCAAAGAAACAAGATCTAACTATATGCTATCCACAAGAGATTGACTTTAGATTTAAGGACACATATAAGGTGAATGTGAAGGTATGAAGAAGATATTCCATGCAAATGATAACAAAAAGAGAGCAGGGGTGGCTAAATTTATATCAGTCAAAACTGTCACAAGAGAAAAAGAAGATCATTACATAATTACATAAAAGAGTCCATTCAACACATTCAACAGGAAGATATAAAAATTATAAATATATATGTACTCAACATCAGAGTGCCTAAATATATAAAGCCACATGAACAGGTCTGAAGGGATAAATAGATAGTAATGCAAAAACAGGACACAATTTCAAAAACCCACTTTCAATAACTGATAGATTATCCAGACAAAATCAATAATGAAACAGCAGACTTGAACTACACTATAGACCAAATGAACCCAACAGACATACACAGAACATTCCATCCTACAACAATGGAATGAAACAAGAAATCAATAACAAAAGGAAAGCTGAAAAATTTGCAAATACATGAAAATTAAACAATACACATTTAAACAACCAATGGGTCAATGAATAAAGCAAAAGAGAGATTAGAACATGTCTCAAGACAAATGAAAACACAACATATCAAAACGTATGGAATGAAGCAAAAGCAGCAGTAAGAGGGAAGTTTTTTATATTATCTCTTCCTCCAAATGTTGAGTTATACCAGTATCCTTCCAATGAATCCTATATGGTGCCCAAGTTAGTGATGATTTCTGTTGCTTGCAACCAAAAATTACGAACAGAAAGCCTTCCAAAGTCACCTGAAAACCATTCCCCATTTGTTGTGCTCTTCGATCTTCAGGAAGCCTAGCTTTCCAGCTAAAAACTCAACTTCATAGAGTTTATCTCAACACAACTCCATGGAGACCAGAACCTTATGAACATTCTCCTGTGGCACCATTATCTAAAATCAATGTTAATTGCCCAATTAAACAAGCCTGATGCTGACAGAATGTGAGCTAATTAATAAGTGCCAGAGCTCATTCCAATTCCTAACCTTTATGGTTGTCATTTATGAAGACGATGGTGCAACTATGTATTTTTGCATGAATGACTGTGCTTGTCATTCTGAGCCAGCCATAAGGAAAACGGGTAAAAATGGGTAAGAGGGCCAGGTGCTATACTGAGGGGAAGATTCCCCAAAGTAAGTTTTCATGGACCTTTCAAAAATAAAAATGGCCATGAAGTCTTTTAGGTCATTGGTTATATCAAAATCAAGTGGGGAGCTCTTTAAAACCGTAAGTTCCTAGATTGTGATCCCAGAAATTGATTCAGTAGGTTTGGAATAAGTCTCAGGAAACTCACTTTTCTTATATTTCCCTGATGATTCTCATGATCCACCACAATTGAAAATCACTTAGACAAATATCCAAGGAAACCCATTCCTGGTCCCCAAAGTAGTCCCTTGGCCATAGATCTCTTATGAAATATAAATGGTTGCTGAGCTGGAAAGGCCAGGAAAGACTGATTACTAATGTAAGAGCAAGAGCCTGAAGCTGCTGAGAAATGGGATACCTAGATCTGGGCACCAGATCTGAAATCACCAACCACCAACCTACTCAAGAAATCAGTTTATCCATCTGTAAAATGGAATGTTTAATTACACAGGCCTCCCATTCCTCCTAGAAATATGAGACAGGCCATACTTCGTGTGGGCAATGACTACAAATATTATACCAATTTAAGATATCAGTGCCACTGAAAGGAAAATCTTTTAGAAGATAAACTCTACGTATTGCCTTTTCATACTTGACTTTAGCTTTAACTTGGGCACAAACCATTTGGAAGCAAAAGTAAGCTGTGAAATATTTCCTTTATAAGTTCAGCGATTTCTGAAAAGAAACGTCACAGACATGTAACATTAAGAAGAGGCCTTTTTACCAGTTTATGGCTCCCCAAACAAAGGCTAGATAGTGGTCTTCATGGGGAAGTTGCCAAAAGCCTTCTAATGACATTTACAGTCTATGTCCAATAAAGTAATTGGCCACCAAAGGATGATAAAGTAACTATGAAAGCCTGACTACCTAATCTTTATAGTCATTATATATATAAGCAGGAATGGAGTATGTAAAAATCCACTCTCCTATAAACTTGGAAATAGATAGGCTCTGTGTGAATTGAAATTTTTCCCTTTTTCTTGGCTTCAAACCACAGTCCAGGGGCCCACCTATCATGGTTTTACACATGTGGACACCTGGAAGGGAAATGAATTAAGGCTTTACCTTAGAGAGTCGGGAAATGCATCCATTTATAAATGCTATTTTAGAAGGAACTGTCTGATTCTGTTTACTTATTAACTTCATTAGAAGGCCAACGAATCTACTACTGAGAAAATGAGAGGGAACTCAGGGTGTGGAGAGGGATGGGCAGAATTTCACACCCCTTCTCCAAATGGTGGGGTTATTTGTGATTGTGATAAAATGGCACAGCATTTGGAAGGAAGGGAAAACAACATAAAATAACAATCCACAGACACAATCCATACGAAAGGATTATGTTCTCTCAGCCACTGGACAAAAACCAAGATTTACACATGTCAGGGTGGAAGAAAAAGACTAGGCCATAAAAAAGAAACCTCTTTCCCATAATAAATAGGAAAACATTAAATCTGTAAACCAGATCTGTTTCTCCAGTGTTCACATTGCTCTATTCTCCAGCAAAGTAAGATGTCTGAGGTCTCGATATTTAGGGCAAACTCCTTTCTCATTCTATTTTTTGGGGGAGCAAAGGGTTTCATAGATTGAATGCTGCTCTTTATGTTTAATGAATTGAAATTAAGTAGTTAGGACAGGTGCTCTGGCTGACACCTGCCCATTGGCTACTATCCATCCATGAACAAACAGCACGTTAGTTTTCCTTAAGGAGGGTGGACGTTCTCACAAGTGGGGCTGTTAGCTCATAAAAGGTATCTGCTGGGCACCATAAATCCTGTGTGTGTTCCCTGTTTGACTTCCCAGGTTGGTAGCGTCTGTGGACTTGGAGTTGAAAGGGATTTGAGATCACTTCATCGAATACCTTTATGAGGAAACAGAAGGATGGCATGAGTAATTCGATTAATTAGCAACTGAGATGGACCTAGAACCCAAGCTTCCTCTGAGCTCAGTGGCTCCCAATCTTACCTGAAAATCAGAACCAACCACAGAGCTTTTAAAAGTATACATCCTGAGTAACACCAGCCTTACCAAATTGGAATCTCTTGGTTAGGGGCCAGGAATCTAGATTTTTAACAAATCCACAAGTAATTCTGAGGCTACACCAAATCTGAGAAACATGGATGACCCCATCCTGCCTTCCATGTTAATTACTTGGGAAGAACAAAGCTCTTCAATGGGCTTACCTCCCCCAACACTTGCATTAAAAAGAAAATAACCAGCAATGGATGAGTTAACTCAACACTGTGTTAGGGAAACTTGAATCAGATTGTGCTTGGCATCCTACACCCAAAATCAGCAGCAGCTGCAGCTGATGTAGAAAAACCAAGAAATATATTAACCTTTCCCTTTTGCCAAGCACAGATGAGTATCTAAAGGAAAAGACAAACAGATGGCCAACAAACACATGAAAAGATGTTCAACATCACTAAGTATTAGAGAAATGCAAATCAAAACTACAATGAGGTATCACCCCACACTGGTCAGAATGGCCATCATCAAAAAATCTACAAACAATAAATGCTGGAGAGGGTGTGGAGAAAAGGGAACCCTCTTGCACTGTGGGTAGGAATGTAAATTGATACAGCCACTATGGAGAACAGTATGGAGGTTCCTTAAAAAACTAAAAATTACTAAGAATTACCATATGACCCAGCAATCCCACTACTGGGCATATCTCCAGAGAAAACCATAATTCCAAAAGACACATGCACCCCAATGTTCAATGCAGCACTATTTACAATAGCCAGGAAATGGAAGCAACCTAAATGTCCATCAACAGAGGAATGGATAAAGAAGATGTGGTACATATATACAATAGAATATTACTCAGCCATAAAAAGGAATAATATTGGGTCATCTGTAGAGACGTGGATGGACCGAGAGACTGTCATACAGAGTGAAGTAACTCAGAAAGAGAAAAACAAACATCGTATATTAACACATATAGAATCTAGAAGAATGGTGTAGATCATTTTATTTGCAAAGCAGAAATAGAGACACAGACATAGAGAACAAACGTATGGATACCAGGAGGAAGGGGCGGATGGGATGAATTGGGAGATTGGGATTGACATATATACACTATTGATACTATATATAAAATAGATAACTAATAAGAACCTACTGTATAGCACAGGGAACTCTACTCAATGCTCTGTGGTGACCTAAATGGGAAAGAAATCCAAAAAAGAGAGGATATATGTATACGTATAGCTGATTCACTTTGTTGTACAGCAGAAACCAACACAACATTGTAAAGCAACTATACTCCAATAAAAATTCATTAAAAAAAAAAAAAGGAGAAGACTCCAGAACATTCTCTCAATAGAAATGTATCATTTCCAGGCACCACGTGCTTAGGACTCTAGGTATGTTCTGCACCCCACCCTCCTAAAGATATCAGCACAACTGTCCTCAGGAGCCTGGTAGAAGCTGCTGGGCTAGGAGGATATGAGCCTACGAACAAATAATAATTATTACAGTAAGTACTAAGTAGATAGTAGGCATTTTGCATTCCATGCATTATCTCACTGAATCCTCACAAAGCTTCCATGAGATAGGTCTTACTATCATCCCACTATATGGATAAGTAAACCAAAGCTTACAGAAATGAAAACACTGCTTAAGGTGGTACAGTTAGCAAGCAGTAGATCTGGGATTCACATCCAGGCAATTTGAATTCAGGACCCACTTCTTTAACCACTACACATACTCAATTCCATCTGTTACCAGGTGTTTCTGAGAATTATGGAAACTACTAGTTCTCATATGAAACAGTCTCTCCTCTGAAAAGTTTCACACCCTAATGGAGAAATAAGATGTTTTATATTAAACAGCAAAACAAAATACATGAGACGCATTGATCATTTCTCTAATTCATTCCTAGAATTGCTCTGCATCCTCACGGAATGAGGTGTGATAATAATAAAAATATAAGTATTTCTACAGTAGGGCCACTCATCACAGAATGCAATGTGTTTTGCATATACATATATATACTTGCATATGCCTGACATTGTTTCCTACATGCATTAATCTTACCTTTCAACTGAACTAAACGTTCCTCGAGGATAGCAATCACGACATACTTATTCGGCATCACCCAGCAATGAGCACAGGACTGCTTACATAATGAATGCTCAGTTAATATCTGTTCAACCGAATGCTCTGTGACCAATTCAGGAGTTTTCACCAGATTTATTACCACTGAAAGCAAACAGACAAAGGCCCCAGTTCTAGAGGGAGGATTTCACAGCCTGTACCTGCCCAGCCTTCGGGACCTCACATATGAAGAGCCTAGCGAATAGGATGGAAAGCTTTTAATTAACAGCCTAGAAAAAAAATGTCATTCCAATCTGCAGTTTTGTTTCCATTAATTCACTCAGATTCAGCAGGAATTCCACTAAGGAATTGGGGTGAACAGCTGTAGAGGGAGGGAAGCACATAAATAAATCATGAATGTCATTAAAATTTGTAAACTAATAACTTCTGGGAAGTCTTAGCAATTATTATCAGGGTTTTCTTGGCAAACAAAAAAATTAATAAATCCAAAGGTCTCCCAGAAAGGTCACTGACAGAACAATTAGAGGAGGAAATAAATGGTCCAGACAACAGCTTACAAAACAGATGAAAAGTTACAGGATTCCCCAGTGGCGGGGGGATAGACAACTCAATACATGGAAAGCAACAGGACAAGGCGGGGCTGGGGCTGGGACTGGTTCGGGGCTATTGGTACTTCAGTTCAGTTCTTTTAGCCTTTATTTAGTGCAGCCCGAGTGCTGGGCAGTGTAGATCCAGAAACAGGAAGAGCAAGTGGTCCCTGCTCTCGAGCGGCTCCCAGGCTGGGAACAAATCAACAGCACAGTGTAAGGATGAGACATCAGTGGTAAGCAGAGGAG
This sequence comes from Eschrichtius robustus, assembly GCF_028021215.1. Classification (NCBI taxonomy): domain Eukaryota; kingdom Metazoa; phylum Chordata; class Mammalia; order Artiodactyla; family Eschrichtiidae; genus Eschrichtius; species Eschrichtius robustus. The sequence goes on along the minus strand of NC_090830.1, from coordinate 115,022,886 downwards.
AGGCACCCAATCCAGGGAGGAGTGTCAGGGAAGGTATCCAGAAGGATGTGACCAGGAAGTGGGCATATAAACACCCTAACCAGGAACCCCTCGATCTGAAGCCCCCTTGTGCTGCAGGTCCTGAGGCCAGGCATACAGGAGCAGTGGCTGAGAAGCCTTGCTGCTTTTCCAAGAGCAGAATGTCTCCCACACTGCCAGGCTGGGGGGTGGGTGAAATGGAGCAAGAGGGGAGGGAGGGAACTGAGGTAACAATAGCAATGCAGGGGTACCATCCACTGTAAAGGATTCCTGGTTCCTCTTACACCAAGACAACTGCAAATTCATTTAGCTCTGTGAGGACCCCAATCCAATAGAAATTCCAGGGGAAAGCTCATGTGGAGACATCACACCCGATCAGAAGCTGGCCTCTCCTGGACCTTTACTAAAGGCTAGTGCTTGAGATGGACAGACGGAAGCCGGGGATTGCTTGCCAGCTCATCTATCTCCAGAAAATGAGACCTTAAAAACAATTTTTTGAGGGGAGGGCAATGTGTTTGTTTATCAGTCTAAGTGTTAATGTTTAAGACATATAGAACTGAGTCCAAGAAGCGATCTGCCAGCCCCCACCGTGACTTATGTTCTAAACTAAAGACTCAAAAACCTCAAGCAGTGGATTAATCAACCTTTTCATAGGTACCACATTCAAAGAAAAGTGGTGCCCTTGCTCCCAAATTAAGGACCATGAATGCCACCAAACTCGGCAGAGATGCACACACCCATATGTGCACAGGGACATGAAGATGGCACCAAAGCATGTGCCACATGCTGTTGTCACAGAAATGAGAGACAGCGTGACCCAGCCGTTGAGCCCCATGGTGCCTGTACACCATATAACAATGGCCTATTTGCAGTTGGGAATGAAGGAGACCTGAAGAAGAGGGCCATCTCTAAACAGACTCACAGACTTAGACAACAGACTTGTGGTTGCCAAGGGGCAGGAGGGGTGGGAGAGGCGTGGAGTGGGATTTGGGGTTAGCAGATGCAAACTATTATATATAGAATGGATAAACAACAAGGACCTACCATATAGCACAGGTAACTATATTCAATATCCTGTGATTAACCATGATAGAAAAGAATATGAAAAAGGATGCATATATATGTATAACTGAGTCACTTTGCTGTACATTAGAATTTAACACAACGTCGTAAATCAACTACAATTCAATTTTAAAAAAGAAGAGAGCTGTCTCTAGCCAGTCCCAGGGTTCCCAGTTAGGGGATGTGTGAGTTTACGGAAGGAGATCAGGAGCCAGCAGGAGCCAGGGCGCACTCTTAATCTCACACTTCTGATCCAGGAAACTCAGGCAAAGTGTCTTCCTCTCCCTGAACTCACACCCTTATCTCTGAAACAATACGGTTCTGGGGCTCAAGGAGAATGTTTGCTATGATCCTTTCTCACCCTAAGTCTCTTTTTTTTTTTTAAGAAATTGGGATTAATCGTTGCCCTGTGACATTTCTTTCTTTTTTTTTTTTAATTTTATTTACTTACTTACTTACTTACTTATTTATTTATTTATTTATTTATGGCTGTGTTGGGTCTTCGCTTCTGTGCGAGGGCTTTCTCCAGTTGCGGCAAGTGGGGGCCACTCTTCATCGCGGTGCGCGGGCCTCTCACTATCGCGGCCTCTCTTGTTGCGGAGCACAGGCTCCAGACGCGCAGGCTCAGTAGTTGTGGCGCGCGGGCTTAGTCGCTCCGCGGCATGCGGGATCTTCCCAGACCAGGGCTCGAACCCGTGTCCCCTGCATTGGCAGGCAGATTCTCAACCACTGCACCGCCAGGGAAGCCCCCTAAGTCTCTTTGACTCTAGGGTCAACAGCCATGATTATTTCAGAATTACCAAGAATCACAGTTCAAAGACCTAAAAGTTCTTGTGGTGCCTCTTCTATTTCTGTGGACAGATTTCCACAGTCCTCTCTTCCTTTTACATTATCAGAGTTTTAATATGGATCAGGTCAGCCTTTGACACTGCACATATTCCCAGTACCATAACATTATAAAATAATTGCCTTCCAGAACAGGTGGAATTTTTTACCTATTGTCCTTTGATAAAACAGATATGCATTTCTATGGTGAAAAAAGTTACCGTCCCCCCCAAATGAACTGAAAATATGTGACAGACAGGTTACTAGACCTCCACTGGGCACTATGGTATCCACTAGCCGTATTTAACTAACATTAAACACTCAAAATGTGGCTGGTCCAAATTGAGATATGCCCTTAAGTGTGAAATACACATTGGATTTCAAAGACTTACTACAAAAAAAAAAAAAAAAAACTAAGGCAAAATAGCCCATTATTTTTATTGATTGTCTATTGAAATGATAGTTCTATTTAACTCAGCTAAAGAAAATTTATTAATAAAATTAATCTCCACTGTTTCTTTTCACATTATTGACTGCTGGAAAATTATGTGGCTCCCATATATTTCTAATCAGACAGTGCTGGACTAGAGAGCATCCATCTCAATTGCAGAAGGAATGTTTTAGCCTAGAAGTTGAAATCCCAGCCCAACCACTCTAGAGCAATTTTCCCACTCTGGGAATTTCTCCCTCTCCCACTTTCCATGTCATCCCATTCTCCTACCCATTAAAAAAAAAAAAAAAGATCTCTTATTCTGAAGCAGTCCATAAATCCACTCTCACCCAGAATCAGACACAGCACACAGGGTAGAATGAGCACAAACTCAGGAGTCAGTAGGATGCCCCTACTTGTTAGCTCCATGATCCGGGGCAAGTTGTTTAACCTCTGTAATGCTCAACGTTCCCATCTGTAAATTGGGGACAGTGATATCTGACTCTCAAGTTTCTTGCAAAAGATAGAACAAGACAGCTCAGGTAAAGGAACTAGCAGAGAGAAGCAGCTCAATTACTCATGGATCATATGATGACAACTAACTCTCCTTGAGCATTTCCCACATGGGCTCTGCATGTCAGGTACTTTTCTAGGCAGTTTACATATTTTATTTCAATGAAGCCTCACAACTTTACATGGTAGGTGCAAGTATAACCCTCATTGTACAGATAAGGAAATGGAGGCACAGAGAGGCGAAGAAACGTGTTCAAGGTCACTTAGTGGCTCAGTGGAGGAGTGTGGACTTGAACGCAGGACATCAGTCCCAGAGCTTTCACTTTTAAATACTTTGAATAGGAGGAAACTGATGGATGCTAAGCCTCCCAACCTTGACTCATCTCTCCTCCTTGGGTCAGGCTTCTATAAAATCTAACAGAGTCGGTCTCCAGTATCACTCTTGATGGATGGACAGCCTCCAGGCTTGACACACCATGGACTGAAAACACCCTGAAAGCGAAGCCCCGGGTCTTTTTAAAAAGTCAGTCCCCAACCTCATTAATTCTACAAGCTTGACATCCTATATGTAAAATGTCCTTTGACTAAAGGATGCCAACAGACGGTTGTGCTAAATGACCAGTTTATGCAACCATCCTTGTGTGGGTAGAGAGAAAAAATTTTGACCACCCCCAGTATACTGGCACCTAGGAGTCCCAGAAAGGGGGTCACAAGGGCACAGGCTACTGCTACACTATAGAATGCCTTTAAACAGTCTTTTGTCTATTTAGAAGTAGATGGCTTTTCAATTATTAATTCAGTGAGACAAATAATTATGCCATACTGTAACCTGGCAGGGAACATCATCTTGTCATGACAGCTGCTCCAGGTGCCTCTGCTGTACAGAAAATTGAAGAAGAATCACCAAATTCAATTTCAACTTGGCTAGGCATGTTGGACTGGATCACAAAAATGAAAGGGTGTGTGTTTAATTTAGTTTCTTTTCTCTGCTCACTGTATGAGTAAGGAAGATCATAGTGCTCTAGGCTCTAACTGTAAAATACATCATTAGCAATATAGAAAAGAGGACGAGGGCACAGATCTTTAGGGGATGAGTAGGGAAGACAATAAAAAGTAAGAAGTCACCCTGTGAGACCCCAGGAAGTTGGATAATTCCCACAAAGTTTAGGAGCAGTCCCTTTCCTCAATCACATCCTCTGCAGGGGTTCCTAAGCTGGGCTTTATCAGACCTGTGAACCCTCTGAATCACAACACAAAAATACACCCACATAACATTTATCCAGAGGGAAAGCCTATAATATCCACCAGTTTTTTTCAAATCCCTGAAAGGTCACACCATATACACTCTGTTATCGATAATCTATGCTCTGAGTAACCGCCTTTGATTTGACCCCTTCTGTGAACTCGATGATTCCCCCCACCCTCCCTACCTGGTCCAACACCCAGCTGCTCCCCCTGCCTCCTTCCTGGCCGCCTTATCTCCTGCAGTCCAGCCTTGCCTGGACTTTGCCCTGTGCAAGGGGCATTTTTCCACTTTCCGTTTGCCAAATTGCAACCTGCCCATCATTCCAGCACCCAGCTCAGAGAATCTTTTCTACAAAAGAATGTCTTTGACTAGGTAGCCATTGCTGTTCCAATTCCCCCCAATCAGCAGAAGGAACAACATTATAAATCACTCTTCTCCCCTCCCTATCCCCTGTCGTCCCCCCAAAGATCTGTGCTAATTCCTAGATGGCGCAGAATACATCCCTTTGGTGCCCTACAATTTCCATCCCATGGATCCCTGCATTAGTGGATCCTTACAAAGAAAACTATACAAACACACAGGGTTATAATAATCATTAATTATTATAATTAACTAAGCACTTCCCACATGTGGGTAACTGTCCTAAATGTTTGTACATTTCATATTTCATTTAATCCTTGCAACCCATCCATGAATTTATTCATCGAGCAAACATTTATCAAGTACCTCCTGTGTGCCAGATGCTGTCCTAGGTGTTGAGGATACAGCACTGAATTTAAATGGGAAAATTCTCTCTCTCTACAAGCTTAGATGTTACTGGGTGTAAGTAGAATATAAATAAATCAGTAAGTAAATATTTAGCAGCTAGAGGGTGACAGGTACTACGGAGGAAAATGCAGCCAAGTGATGGAATGCCAAGTCCTCAGGCAAAGGCCTCACTGATGAGGTGAGCAGAGAGGAGGGAAGTGAGGGTGTGCCCTGCTCCCTGGAAGAAGAGAGCTCAGACCCAGGAGAGAGCTGAGTGTAAGGGCTCCGGGGAAGAGGCTGGCTGGTTCAAGTAACAGCAAGGACACTGTGGCTGGAGCAAAGGTAGCATCTGTACTATCTCCAATATACATTCAGGGAAATTGAGACTTAAGAGAGTGAAGTAGGTTGAATGGCAGCCCCCGCTCCAAATATGTCCTAACCCCCAAAACCTGCAATGGGACCATCTTCGAAAAAGTGTCTTTGCAGATGTACGGATCTGGAAATGAGAGCATCCTGGATTATCCGGCTGGGCCTTAACTCCAATAGCAAGTGTTCTTCTAAGGGACAGAAGGGGAGAAGACACAGACACAGAGGAGAAGATGATAAAGGCAGAGAGTGGAGTAATGCAGCCCCAAGGAACACCAACAGACACCAGAAGCAGGGAGAGGCAACGAAGGGTTCTCCTTAGAGCCCCCAGAAGGGGGGTGGCCCTAAAGATGCCTTGATTTCAGACTTCTGGCCTCCAGACTGGGAGAGAATACATTTCTGCTGTTTGAAGCCACCCAGCCTGTGGTCCTTGATTACGGCAGCCCTGGGAAGCTGATCCAGAGAGGTTAGGTAAAGTGCCCAAAGCCACAGAGCTCTTTGGGTGGACAAGCTGGGATTTGAATCCCGGCAATGGGACATCAGGGTGCCCTTAGGGCCACTTGGCCATCTGCTGTCCTTGACACACGCTAGTGAATACACTGGCTCTTATGACTGTGGGGCACACACTCTGTCACTTACGGGCCTCTAGCATTAAGCACCTGGCTTCGGCCCCATGGTTTTGCCTGGTCCACCTCTAAAACTAGCAAACCTTTCCTACAACATGGGCTGCCAGGTACAGCTGTTTCCCATTGTAAGCATGGGCTTTCTCTGGTTTGTTTCATTATTTGCACCAAGCAGACAGCACTGGAGTCAGGCTTAAAGGATCACCACCATATCCCTGTGACAGGGCCTGAGGGCTAAGTCCCCAGGAGTCCCACGCGAGTGGAAACAGGCATGCTTTCATCTATGGGAGGCACCCTGGTTACTTATACCTCTGCCACTTTTCACTGAGCAGCAAAATTAGGTTTTGGACACCCTGTGCAAATGGAGGCAGGCCTCCATCGACATGAGCAATTAACCCTAAATATTTAATAGATGCTGTGACTGCTCCCCTCCCTGGGAGAGAGGCTCTGGCTGATTCTCCGCAGACAGGTCAGAGGAAGAAGCAGCCAGGCATGCAGATACTCACGCCCCAGACCCCTCTGCTCCAAAACCCCAGCAGACCCTCAGGACTGGCGCTGGGATGAAGACACAGCCAAGTGAACGGCCTTTTGTGGCAGCGTTCTCCCCAGTGTTTACAAGTGGCAGAGCAAATGGAATGGATACACAGCCCTCTTGAGGCCCGTGGAGGTAATAAGCACAGAGCATGAAGCGCTGACTCAGAGTGGCTGATGAAACTTGCTGGTGCCCTGTGTGACTGCCAGCAGCGTGGCGGTGACCGTGAACTTGCATGCGAGGAGGTATATGGAGGAGTGAGTGTGCGGCGTCCCCTAGCCAGAGAGACTGCGGGGTTCACGGCTTCGTGAAAGCCCTCTCTGACTTAATCCACCCACATCCTTCTCCCTGTCCCAGCCTTCCGTCGGGGCTGACTTATCCTGCAGGCACATGGACACAGAGCCTAGGGTTCACAAAAATGCTGTCATTTCTTTTAAAGCCACAAAGAAAAAAATGAATATTTTAGGCTGAAAACAAGTTTTAATATACAATATGAATATGTTTGTCTTTACACCAGTACAGTTGTAAAATATATTTTTTGATATTATTTTATGGATGAAGAAGCCCACGAAGGCTTGGGACCACAAACGTCATCACAGAGGCCTGATTCCCACATGTGTCTATTCCCAGAATCATGGGCTTCTCAAGAATCACAGCATCTTACAGGCACAAAGGACAAGAAACAGTCCTTGGGCCGAGACTCATGCCAAGGCCAGCACCCCTTCTACAGCACGCTCCCTTATCCACGGCCTCCACTTTTCCCAGGCATGCTCTGATCTCTCTACCCACATTTGTGTTTATCCAGTCAAAGGAGACACTGCAGGAACGCAGAAGCAACCACAGTGCCAGGGAGAATATGTGACAGACCCCACGGGAGGTCAGCAGAGTGCTAAGGAATTTGCAGATGGAGGTCATCAGTGCCACCCAGGGCATTAAAGAGGGCATCCAGGAGGAGGACCACCTTCTGCTCCTTTCAAAACGTGCTCTCCAACTGCTTAGCTGGCATTCCTCACGTGAGCCGAACCCGAGGAGCCGGGTAAGAATCTCTAACCCACTTACCTCCAAAGTGAGCTCTCTGTCACGCTTCCCAGGTTGAAGTCATACAGCTTCGTCAGGATAAGTATAACCTGAGAGGGGGGTAAGGAGGAGGGCAGAGGAGAAGAACAAAAGGGGAGGGAAAATAAGAAGCAGACTTTAGTTTGTGTAACAATATACAGTTCATCTCAAATCACCCAGTGGAGGGCTTAGAATTTATCTGTGGAGTTGAGGGGTATTATAGGATCAAGCAAGGGGAAAAAAATTATTAATTTAATACTCCCCCGTAACTGGTAGCATTTATTTTAATCCCGACAATGCTTTGCATTTGAAATAAAACATGTCACCAGGAATTAACTGGGTACTGACAGTTGTTTCTCCACATCTGTCCTCCCTCAAGGTCAGGCACAGGCCAGCTGGCTCTGTTCACACGTATGGCCACCCAGAGATCAGAGGATGGGCTTGCCTTTGATCTGGAGATGACTTTGACTTACAGGTGTAGACCTAAGGGGCTAAGAAAGAACTGGGCCTGATTCTGTGTCTACAGAGAGGTTCAAAGAGATTTTGTGTTCCCATCACAGGGCCTCACAGCCATAAAAACTTGAATGACAGGCAAGCCCAGTCCCCAGCAGTCTCTGATGCCATCTGCCTTCTACCATGTCCCACCCATGGAGTAAGCAGATCATCAGACCCCACTGGACTCCAGGACCACTTTCGTGACTCCAGTTGAAACTAAGAAACCCAGAAGGAAGCTGTATGTGTCAAAGAGCTGGACAGCCTGTAATAGGGTTAGCAGTTTTCTGAAATGATCTTCCATTGGCCAGGCTGGTCCCAGGCCCTTTTAACTTCTCCAGCTGGGAACCTGGATCTCAGACGTTTCCCTGCCTATGCCTCGTGCGCCCGGACACTGGCTTAGGCACAACCCCATAGCTATCAGGATGCTAAGCGCACGCACCTGAATCGATTTTAATCAAAACACAGGTGCCTAATATACAGTGTCTGCCTGCACGCGTGATAATCCAGTTACACATAATTGTGTTTATCTAAATTTAATGCACAACTCATTTCACTTTTCCCAGCTCCTTCGCATTCCACAATTTAACTTCCTCCAGTTCATTTGCACAGCACCCATTAAACTCTTTCCGAGATACTGAATTTCTGCTACCAAGATGGGACTTTCCCATTCTAGGTATCCATTTAAGATTAAAGAAAAATAATCAGCCATTATATTGAACATTTTTATGACATTTAACCGACAACAAAACACTCACTTTGAGATTTATTCTCATCCAGCACCCCATGGGGTCAGTCAGTACCATTTCCACCTCTTTTATGTAAACTAAGAAAAAACTAGAGGCCAGGATATGATCCATTATGGGTCAAAGAGAATCCCTGGAAAAGTTGACTTGCAACATTCAACTTCTCTACAGGGCCATGACTGGAGGATTCTTACGTCTTCTCTCAGATTGTGTCCTGTGATGGGGAGTAGTAGGCTGGCAAGAAACAGCCAAGCCAAGAAGAACATCAATGACATGGCTATTTGCAGAACAGGGGGATAGGTACCAAAGTACCAAGCTACCTGTCCTATTAGCATAGCACAACTGCAAGGAGCGTGTATCCTCTGCAAAGCATTGTTCTCCATGGTCACTCAGTGGTCCATGCCTCTCCCATTAATGGCGAGTTTCCTCATTTGTTAAATTCAGGAGCTAATGAAGACAAGACTTATCCAAACCTTCTCCAACCAAATAGTTAGCAATGTGCCGATAATTCCTATTTGTTAAATTAATACAAACACATACACAGACACATACATACACACCAGACTTCTCTTCATTTTACTTCTTTCATTGACCAAGTCATTCTTTCACAGTCACTGTGTAAAAACATGGGTGCCCATATGCAGACCATCCCAAAATTTGGACAAAGAAACTCTAAGCTATGCGCTTCTAGAAACAGATCCGAACACCCATCTAGAATCTGCAGGAGCAAGTAAGACTACTTCACTGTCTCCCAACATCAAGCCTTCAGGGACACCAAACAATCTCAAAAAAGTGCAAAGCCCACAAAGAAAGAAGCAAGAGATGTTGGGGGTTAGAGGTCACTTAACTGATTGTCTAACAAACAACTGGGTCTGGAAAACCCCTCAAAAATGCAGAGCCCTTCTCATGTGTCTGTGTCTCCTTACCCAGGGCTTGGATCACTCTCCTTCCTTCCATCTTCTCAAATCAAATCATCATTTTTGAGTCAATGAAAGATAATGGTGTTTCAGCAGTAAAGCATAGTCTTCAGAAGGGGATAGTGTTAATCTAGTCTATTACCTTCACTTTACAGATGAGGAAACTGAGACACAGAGAGAGGAAATGACTCAAGTTCAAGTCCCAACAATGTGTGGCCTTGACCAAGTGCCCAGGGCACAGTTCTTCCCATTCCATGAGCAAAGTTGGAGACTAATAGTCACTGGGGAGCCTGCTAAATGCAGATTCCCTGGTCCCATTCCCAGCAAGTTTGACTTGGTGGATCCTGGGGAGGGTCCAGAAACCTTCCTGTGGCTATTAGAGGACCACGCTTTGAGAAAGGCTCCACCACACCATGATTCCTCTCCCAACTCCATGCGGCAGTGACACCACCCTTCCACTATGGTGGAATCCTGATCTCTAAAAGCATCTTTGCCTTTAAATTGAGTGGACTTTACAAAGAAAGCAGGCCATAGGAGATGCATAAGGAAGATGTCTCAGCAAAATCACCCCAACATTCCCCAGAGGAAAGTCCAAACACTGAGAATTGGGGCTGGAAGCTACCTTTCCCCTGGAGCCAGCATAGAAGGACAATAATAAAGTTATGAAGACATGATAATGTAACCTTTAGCCTTAAGATATTCTGTGCCTAGCAAAGACAACCAAGATTGAAAGAAAGCCTGTCAACCTCTGGCTTCTCTCACCATTCAGAGCCTTCCAAAGGCCACCAGAAAGAAGGGATTACCAGGGCAGAAAACTGAAAGCAGATGCAGTAAACCCACTAACAAGCCCTGGGCTGCTGGGCAAGGACTCACTCAGATCAGAATGAGAAGATGTGAGTGTGACCAAAGAATCACCAGCGGATAGATGAGGCATGCAGGAAGGATGGAGGAGCTACCCTGGGAGCCACAGCAAAGCCTGACTTGACTCCTGTCCAGCAGATACCCCCAGATGAGAGTTGGCAGTCAAATTCAAAGAAGGAAAAGCAGGGACCAAACATTAATTGAACCCTTACTATGTGCTAAATACTACACTGGGTGCTTCTCAATCCTCACAACACACTTTTGAGACTGAGCAGATGTAACATAGCATCTGCATTTTACAGATGAGGAAAGTGAGTCCTAAGAGTTGAGCAATTTGCTCCCCAAAGCACACAACTAGCAAGAGACAGAGCCAGCATTCCCACCCAGGGCTATGAGACTCCACCATGCTTGTTCCGATCTAATGCAATGCTCCTCCATTCAGCAAATGTTTACGTGAGTTTTTTGTGTGAAAGGCAATGAGCAGGTGAACTGAGAGGAGGGCACATCCTTGCTCTCAAGGAGTTTATCACTCAATCATGAATTCCACAAATATTTACTGAGCTCCTCTTATGTGAATTAGAAAGGCACCTGCTAAACTCTGGGAATCAGGGAAAGATCCAGAGCTCAAGGCCCAGGGGTGAAGGTAACTTCTGTTTTCTTTGTTCTTGGAGAAAGAAATAGGAAACAGAGATGTGTAATGAGGAAATAACTAGACAAACTGTTGGGAGATCCAGGTTTGTCAAATAAGCTTTGTCAAAAAGTTTCTTTTTGACCAACAGGCTACAAATCCTAGGGGGATTTTAGACAGCAGGAGAAATGAAAATAAATTGGAATTATTCATGAGTAAATAGCACTTCTCTCTTAATATAAGCTATACACATACAGGCACACACACAGAGTAGTAAAGCCACATATATAAAAGCTCCTATGTATAGGCACATATAACCGTAAATTGGCATCAGACATATTCTCTGGAAGAGCATTTGTTCATACATCTCTTATAGCTTTTATCAAACTGGATTAATGTGACTTCTCCATATGTCTGTCTTGTCTGTTAGATTGTGACCTCTCTGAGGTCAAAAATCAGGTCTCCTTCAACTCTGCATCCCCATTGCCTAGCACAACACCTGACACATGGCAGGTGCTATACAAGGTCCACTGAATGAATTATAAATGAATGACAGTAAAAGAAGGGATGAGATGATAAGTGTATCTGAGAGGTACAGATAATGTGAGATAAGAGTTGAAAGGAGGAAGCAATTAAGTCCAGAAAATGTGGTCAGCAAAGTCTTCATGAAGGAAAGATTATATGAGCCAAAACTTGAAGTGTGAAGAGTTTGGAGATAGAGAAATGGAGCTTACTCCCTTGCCTGTCTGGCCTCTCTCTTTATCCCTCCCTCCCTCCCTGTCTTTCTTTCTTTCCTTCATATTTTAGTTGGACAAAAACAGATAGAAAAAAAGCAGGGCAGAAGGGTGCCATTTCAGTTACAAGAAACAGCACAGAGGTAGAGCAGAATGGGCCATTAGGGGCTAGAACAGTCATGTGTTGAGTGCAATGTCATGGGGACACCAACCACTTGGAGACATAGTCAGGCTGTGCCAAGGTGAGAAAGCAGGCACAAAGGACAATGGAATCGTGCAGGAAGGACAGAGGAAGCCCAGCCTGTAGTCAACTATGGATTGACAAAAAGTTTTATAAGAGTGAAGAGGGCGATAATGAGGGACTATATTATAACAAGAGACTTACTATGTATAAACATATAACATATAATATTATAGATATTACATATATAATATCAATATATTATATATTAGATGACTATATTATAACAAAAGGCTTACTGTGTGTTCATATATATATATATATATATACACACACACACATATTATATGTATTATGTGTATATATATATATTAAGGGACTATATTGTAATAAGGGACTCATATAATTAGGTGACAATAAGGGACATGGCTGGCCTCTTACAAAATCCATTGGTGCCGCCCTTGCTGACCATCCACCTCCAATCTTCTTGTCCCCAAGCATCTAATGTCTTCTGCTGCCCCCAGATGCTCAGGCCAGCCCTCAGCTAACTGCCTGATCTTTAGACACACACAATGCCAGTAACTAATGTCTTTATTTGTCACATCCCCTCTCCCGTTCATTCTTCTATTCCTGCCTTATGCCAAACACAGCATAGGATCCTTGGTGATAAAGTGATCAAAAGAGAAATGGCTTCTGTCTTCATGAAATGTATACTCTCCCTTAATGTATAATCTTCTTTAGGAAGATTTTACATTTCATGAAGACAGGACCCATTGGGTCCAGCCGTCTGCCTCCTGGATGGGGCTCGCCTGGCAGCACGGAAAGAACAGAGCCCTTGCAACTAGAGGGCTGCACTCAAAACCCAATCTCACCATATGCTACTGGGCGAGCCTGATCAACTTCCTTACATTTTCAGTATCTGTTCCAGTTTCCTAAAATGGGGATAATGATTCTCCTTCCCCTGCCAGCCTCACAGGATTTTTGATTTGAATCAAATAAGGAAAGCTGACCTGCTTTAGAAGCTGTACTATGCAAATGTGAGTGATTAGTATGATAATTATCCTTCAGGAGACAAGGGTTGCAAGTCATCCTTATTTGATGGGGTGAGGGGGATTCAGATCCTAGCGTTGCTAAGCTCCTTCTGAAAAATACCCACCCATTCTAGACCCCAGCTGCAACACAGCAGGCTGCAAATCAGACCCGGTATGTTCACTGGGCTCCTGCACTCAGCTTCAGCTTTAGAAGCAAAGCAGAAAGCCCCGGGGGATTCCTGTCCTCTGAAAGGGTAACGCATAATCTGAAAATTCATAAATCACTGGGACGCTCTGGCCCGTGAGCACATTCAGTGAAGTGAGGACCTTTAGTGCCTGTAAAATTTTACTCTGAAGGAAAATTACTTTAGTTCATTAAACCTTCCTGAAACCTTGGTACCTTTAAATCCATGGGGTTCTATGCATGTCCCCTCCAGGTCCCCCTCACCTCTCACCACCTCATTCCTGCCCCTACCTGAGAGTTCGTTTCCAGCCAACTGGAATACGGACAGTGGCCTTCTTTACCGAAAGTGATTGACAGCGGTAACATAGTAAGGATGCTAACATATTCCTCGGGGAGTGTACACAAAAGTGCATTTTTCAGTCTCAGCAGAGTCTGAATTCTGGAGCCCTCCTCCCACTTCGTGAGGCACTCCCCCCAGGGAACAGAAACTGCATATTTACAGTCCACAGCCCAACTGATCCCCAGTCTTAACAATGTCTGGGCACCAACTGGGTATCCAGAACTGTGCTAGGTGTATGCCAAGTTCAGAATAACATAAATCGTGCTCCCTGCCCACCATGAGTTTACAATCTAGCTGAGAGGACAAGGAATAGGACAAGGAATTGTACAAGGAATATCAACTTTGTCATCTTGTTCCACTGTACACAGTTTCACACAACGGTTATCCCGTTCCCTGTTTTTTTTAAAGGGCAGATCATCAACTCTGTGGTTCAAGATAGAACCTCAGCATGACCCCTGAGTCCACGCTCATCCCACACTTAGCAAGACAAACATCAAGTCCTCTGAAATGTGTTGCAGTCCACTGGATCATCCAATTTCCGGTCCTCATTTTTTCATTCATTCACTAAGCAAATACGTATGGAATGCTTCCTCGTGGCCAAGTGCTATGGATTCAGCAGTAAAGACAACAAACCAGCTTCTCTGCCCTCATAGAGTTCATATTCTGGCAAGGGAGATAAACAAACACATAAGTAGGTAAATGACATAGTAGTCAGATGATGGTGGGTCAGATGATGGACATATTAGCACTTAGAGCAAGTGCTGATATGCAGGCATGGTCCAGGGCTATGCAGGCTGAAGCAGTATAAAAGGAGCCCAGGAAAGTTCTCTATGAAAAACTGACACTCAAGCAAAACCCTGAATGAGGTAAGGGATGAAGCCATGTGGCTATCTGGGTAATAAACATTACAGGCAGAGAAAGCAGCAAATGCAAAGATCCTGAGGCAGGAATGTGCCTGACATATTCAAGAAACAGCAAGGAGGCCAATGAGGATGGAGCTGAGAGACAGGGAGAGTAGTAGGAGATGAGG